>NW_027176395.1:8399940-8447440 GCF_023349555.1 Cebidichthys violaceus | reverse complement strand
AGTAAGCTGTGATGTACCTCCATGGCCAGCTGAAGGGCCTGGTGTGTGTGTGGGTATGGAGGAGAGGGTCGGTGCATGCTGGTGGCCACGGCATTATGGATCTTCAGCGCTGACTGGAAGTCAGACTAAAGGAGAACATAAAAGACACAGTAAGCATCTGCACATCATCATGCCTGTATTTGAATTGTTTAAAAGTGAAACCACAGTGCAATGAAATTATAATACATTTGTTACAGTTAAATTATTCATGAAAGTTTTTTGATTTGCCGTTTTCAAACTGCGGGCATCCACTGACTTTGTAAGAAAAACGTGTCTTGATAACTCGAGCCCTAACAGACTGGGCGGCGGGGGCGTGCGTCGCTGTACGTCTGAGGGTTCTTCTCAAGCGCTGATTTCTTTCATGTATGTATCACAACAACGGTTTCTCAGTCGGTACCGCTGTAATGTAACAAGTTACTTTTGAATGGCAGTAAAGTAAAAACGGCGGTGTATGGCGAGAGGGCCAAAAACGGACAGGAAAAAAAACAGCAACAGCAACAACTGTTCTGCTAGAACTATACTGTTGTAGCAGTGTGCGCCTAACAATCAATCATATACTGGCGCTTAAGCAAAGAGTTGGATTTGTTTGACTAGTCACCAATATTCAGTGCCGCAAACTCCACCCCGACAGGACAATTTGAAGGGGAGACAGGAACTATGGGCCAGGACCCAAAACTGAAACTAGGTCCCTTCACTTTTCCTATTTCCTGAAAAAAGATTCCACAAAGGGCCATTCACAGCTTTCTGATGCTGACAATTGCTACAACGTCCCGGGAGAAACACTGAATTATTTGTTACTGTTGGGCATAAAAATATCCAACTTAAGAAATATTTAATACTGGCACAAAAGAGAGCCCATCCGTAGCTTCAGTTCCAAAAAGATTTGAATTGTCTCTCTGTAGCCTGCAGCCTCTCCCCCTCCCCATCCTGAATCCTTCATTCCAACTGTACAAATCTTGTTAGGCCCCTGTTGTCATGGATGCTTCAGCTCAAACGGCGGTGACCACACCGCTCTGTCTTTGTAAATCCCTTCTATGTCAGAGGCCGGAAAGTCTTAAAAATACCACAATTACTTATTGACTCAGAGCCCTCTCCATCCAACTGCCTTCATATTACCTTGTTTAGTAGTGCAAGAACCAGCTCGACGTCATTCTGACTCTGCTGGTCGGACAGGCAGCCCCGGACCTGCTTCAGTGACAGCAGCAACTCCTCCAACTCTGCAAGAAAAAACACAAACTCACATTAATAACCGTCGACTTTTACACAGCAGTCTACACAAGAGAATAGATGGTAGTCGGCTCGAAATTACAGATTCACTTGAGACAGCCTACTTATCCTGGCTTCAGACCAGTGTGTGTGTGTGAGAGAGGCTGCATCTCATTTCTAAGAGAAGACGTCCCATTTTGTGTTCCTGTTTGTGTGACGGTGTGTCAACATTACCACCCGTAACAAAGATTTAATTAAGTCGCCCTCAAGAGCCTCTCATGTCCTTCTCTACCTCCCAGAGGAATTTTCCTCCCTAACAGTGGACAAGTCTTCTTTACATTCCTTTCCCTCAGAGAAAGAGAGAGAGAGAGAGAGATTTCACCCTCCACTCCTTTTTCTTCATCCCTTCATTTTTTCTAGTTTAAATGATCTTCAAGGTTTTAACACCCTTATCACCTCTACCTCTTTATTATGTCCTTTCCCTCTGAGAGCTTCATTACATCAATGATCTGTAATTCTACTCTACTCTCCTCTGCGTGCGTGCGTGTGTGTGTGCGTGTGCGCACGCGTGTGTGTGTGTGTGTGTTCACCCAGCAGTGCGTGTGTGTGCTGGCTGCCGAGTGGCAGCTGCTGCGATGTGTGCGAGTCTTGCAGGAATGTGGGGTTGTCGATGCCGATGTGGGGATGCTGGGAGAGCTTCCTGAGTCTGAGCGAGGCGTTCAGGTCCAGCTGCCGACCCTCCTCCTCTCTGCGACGACGCAGATCCTCCTGACACACGTACGAACACATCAATGCATCACGGATAGAAATGCGATTGAACAACTGGGGTTTTTAAAGGGGTTCACTTCTCAGTTGATGTCTTGCATCATCCAGCCTCTCTGCTTTGATGCACTCACAGTTTACAACATAATCAAATGCTAATTCTTACATGGAATAATCTACCAATCTAAAACCAATATTAATTGGTTATCAAACTTGCATGTATAACAAAAGTGCACAATAAAAAAATGACCTCATTTGTGTCGTATGTGATGGTTTAATGATTTGTACACGAAAAGTGAAGTATCCATATCTTCTGCAATCCATCTTTGAGCCTGGTATTAAGTAAAAGAACAGTTCATTGCATAATTTTTTATTAAATGAAATTGACTGAGTGAAAGGTTGTTTTGCACATTATACAATCAAGGTGATGGCCAGCTGAAACCTGGGAGGACCTTAAAACAACTAACCAATATTTGTTCAGAATCTATTAGAAACAATTAGTATTATTGGTCTACCGCACACAACGGTAGTCAAGGTGAGGCTAATTTTTTAATTGTACAAACATTTGGGGTAGTTAACTTTTTTACAATTCATCATATCTTATAAGTGTATCATGTGTTTTGTTTCTAAATTCCTAAACTGCAAATCAAGTAAATCAAGCAAAGTATTTAATTCTGAGATTTAGGGCATTGAAAGTGTTAAATAGCATACTGAAGTAAAGTACAAGGCAACTTAGAGTTGTACTTAAGTACATCATCTGAGTAAAAGTACTTCCACCACTGCTGTCAGCTCTAGTGAAGTAAGCCATTGCAAAGACTGCCCTGTACTGACTGACATACTGTAGCACACTGGTCTTTTATTCGTACTCCATCTGTTTGTTCCCATTCCAGGTTTTCACAGCACAGCAATTCAATCATCCATGGCTTTAATGTAAAATGTTTATGTACAATAAGCACAAGTGCGTGTGTGCATGTGTGCGTGTGCATACCTGGTGCTGTCGTATCCTCTCCAGCTGTGCGGACCGTCGGACCGGCAGCGTTCGACTCCCCAGCTCTCCCGGACAGTCGACGGCCATCTCCCGGTGCTGCTGTCCTCCCCTCAGCTCTTCGTCTCCTCCTCCTCCTCCTCCATCCTCAGCGACATGGCCGTTCAGATGGGAGGTCGTCATCCCTCGGATTGGGCGCGTGTGGATTGCAGGGATGTTACGGTATGTGTATCTAGATATCAGGCGGGTCTAGGAGGGCAGCTCAGTAAACAGGGCGGCCATGACACCTTCACCATGTGGAAAAAGCAGAAAAGTGTGTCATTAATCTAGTTGGGGACATTCTGTGTCCCAATATTCCTCAAACATGGATTAGAAGACAGCTGCATAATATGAGGAGGTTTCCTTATATCCATTAGGAAGTGGCCTTTCCACATCAGACCCAGATCTATTGAACCATCAGGTATCCATTGACCTGTGATGTAAACAGACCGGTATGACTGACCAAACACAGAAGGAATGAGTGTTTAAACAAACCACACAACTTACCGGTGGACTGAGCCACTAATTACTTAACTAGTTAACAGCTGTATCAACACAAGCGGGGGAGGTTACAAGATGACAGTTTAGCCTGATTATCTAAACCGCTTTATTTGGAAGTAAAACTTTTTAGTGTTATTGCGGCGTTCCCAGATCTCAGCGCTCCACTTGATGAGTGTAATGTAAAAATAGGAATAATACAAAATGACGCAAAGTTGGTGGAAACAGCTGAAAGAAGGCCTTTCTGTAGCTGACATTTGGACTGTCATAGTAGGAAAAACATGAACAACGATCAAGTGTCCGACAACCATGACAGTGAGCCAGCATACACAATGAAATTCAGCCATTCATTTTTATTTTTTTTCACCTGTGCCTTTTCTATTTCGAGAAACTTTGTCAGTCAACAGTAAAAAAAAAAAAAAAAAAGAAAAAAAAAAAAAGACAGCTAATCTGCTTCATCAGGAATGTGTTGGTGTGGGTTAGATCAGATATGACTGGAAACATAAGTAAACAACCACACAGGAGGCACCACTATGATTGTCTCACAGAAGTATGTATCACTTTTTAAACCTGTGAGGAGATCAAATTGAAAAACAGAACTACAGTACGTTTCTCATGGGAAATAACATTTATTACTTTGGTGGAAAGCTCTGTATTCATATGGCCCCAACACTTATTATGACACCCACACAGGTGATTTCACAAATTTTTTAGCAAATTACACTTATTCAAGATGGCTAAAACCACAAGAAAAGAAAGTTGTGACAGTACAGCTGTGATAAACCAGAATCACCCTTTAAACTGCCTACAAACTGGTGGACTGCCTGCCAGTTCATGACAGCTATACGGTCTTAGAAAGTTACTGATTTTCTGAGCGTCCTCACTGGTTTACATGCTAGTTGATAAACTGACTGGATGAGACTAGTGACTGCTCCATCACAACAGGACATGGTGCTAAATGAGCAACTGGTTCACAGGCTGACAGTAACAGATTCATTGGTACACTGCCTAACGGACTAGTTCAACGCCACCATTTATGACAAAGTCACTTTCTCTCCATCTTGGTTAGTCTACCGCGCTCTCATTAGTAGCTCAGAGACAACAACGTCATCACAACCCCCCCACTCTCCACCCATAACCATGACAACGGCTTTGTCAGCAGCCGGGTGGTCCCCCCGCCACACACACACACACACACACACACACACACACACACACACACACACACAAGGCAGCGGGAGGGAAGAGTAGATGGATGAGAAACTAGAGGGAGAGACAAGAGAGGGTAAGAGGGTGGAGGGTAAAAATAAACAGGTGAGACGGATGGATGCCTTATCTTTCACTGCCACAATAACAACAGCATGTTGATATGCTATCTCTTACCAGCAGGACTGTATGCATGCACACACACACACGACAGAGGTCCCATGATGAAGCAGTGAGGAATGCCAGGCAGCCCTGGGAACAAAATTCCACTGATGGGGGAAGGGGGAGAGTGAGAGAGAGTGTGTGTGTGTGTGTGTGTGTGTGTGTGTGTGTGTGTGTGTGTGTGTGTGTGTGTGTGTGTGTGTGTGTGTCTCATCAAAACACACTACTCATTCTCAGTGTGTTCGCACTGACCACGGGGAAGCCTTGAAATGTACGACCAATCGGCATCATCAGCGTCACCTGACCCGTTATGTTTCGGCTGTCCCAGGTGAGAGTTAACAGTTGTTGGGCATTTGGTGAAATCCACATGAAGTCAGCATTATCGTACAGTGTAGTGTACTAGAGGATATCAGTAGGGTTTAGGCATTTGGTATGTTAAACTATAATTTTCCTGCCTTTTGACATTTTCATTCATTCCATTTTAAGCATGCATCAACCGTGACAAATATCAGTATAAACAACAAGCTTGCACACATACTGCTTTTCCAGCGCCAAAGCTTTTCTCTGCCTCAGGTTCAGCAGACAAATATGTCTATCCCACCAGGAGACATGAAATCACTGAACAATCCTCCGGAAATCCATGTTGGACTCCTGTTACCTTTATATTTAGGCTGGAATATCAGCCTTTTATTACAAATGAGACTTAGTTCAGTCCAGCTCCCATTTCCAACCCAAAATGATTTTTAATTAAAAATAATGAAAACAAAAACATGCAGTACATTATTATATTTTGGATTGTCCAAATCCAAAATGACTAGATATTGAAGTCTGTGCTCTAAAATGCTCTCCACTCTTCTGTCTGAAAATGTAAAGTTTATATAGAGGTCAAAAGAGAAATATTTCTCAACTTCTCCAAAACAGGTTTGACCAAGCAAAACTTCAAATGCAGCCACTTGACTGAGCAGCAGGTGAATGGAAGCCAAGAAAACTTGCAACATCATCCTCTGCATTCCACCACATATAAATGACATAGAACATTCTGTTACGCTGCTTATGCACATTACAATACTACTACCTTAAACACTACCCTTAATCCTACTAAAACCAAAGTTTAAAACACTCACATTACACTGATGTTACACATATTTGTAAATTGTGTCTCTGAGTGACATCACAACCTTAAACATACTAATAATTCAAAATGAAGAGAGCTATTTGATGGTGCCCGTTTCACCTGTACTCGGTCCTGAGAGGCCCAGCCAGTGCCAACATCTTCGGTAAGTTAACCGCTCCACCACCTGTCCACGGTGAGCAGTTGTGAAACAATGGTTTAGAGTGAAAATGCATTGTGAATCATAGAGCGCCAACGTCCATTAAAACAAACCTTATGTACAGGGATGAAGCCCCCACACACCCATGCTTCATTCACTCAAGTGTTTGCTAATCAGACCTCTTCTCATCCTCACATCATGTTACATCGCCCTCACCCATGCATATTCATTTGTTGCACCTTTTACTGCTTTATGACATTATTGCCGTGTCCTAATTCCTCACTACTATACGTGCGTGTGCGTATATAAGTATATAAATATATATATATATATATATATATATATATATATATATATATATATATATATATATATATATATATATATATATATATATATATATATATCTTTACAGTATAATGTTTTTACAGTTATTATACAAGATATCAACATCTTTTTCTGTTTTATATGAACAGTGAATGATACGATAAGTGCACCAAACTGCTGCCATGTCCTAATTTCGTACTACATACAAATTGTACATAGAACATACTAATAGGCTCTTTTCACATCGTAGGAAAAACACAGGTGTAACTAATAACAATGATGGCTGCATTCCATTTAGACGTGTCAGTGTAAAGTTGGCAGCAGTAACTAGCAAAGAAGCATAGCAGTGCACCAACAAAGGAAAAAAAATGTAAACAACGCAGGATTCAAAAATCTAAATATGTTTTGACGAAGGAAATGTTAGACACAGCTTGTGAGTTTGAGGACGTCAGCAGAGGTAAGTCCCTCCTAATTTCTTGCTCTAATCAGCTGGAGTAACTGAAAACACCTGAATGGTATGCAGAGCCTCATTTACTGTACGCAACATTTTCATGAAGCTTAGATTCCCTGGAAGGGGAAAAATCCTTGCCACTGCTGACAGATTGTCTAATCATACGTTTAAATGTACCCATGACACTGTGCAAGCCTAAGTGTGTGCACATACTGTTAAATAGGTAGATATTAGGTTTCCTGGCTTATTCTATCCCAGTTATGATGATGACTTTAGCCGTCACCTCAATAACCGGGTCATGTCATTAACATGACAATGACATGCTTCAGTTATATACAGCCTTTGGTGGTTGTCTGCTGTCCACCTTGCACTCGCTCTTGAATTCTGAGAAAATCCCATCAAAGCAGAACGGCTCTGAAAAAGAGCATCCGATTGGCTGCAAGTAACATTTCTTTACATAAAGTGGTGGCATCAAAATGTAGAAGGTAATTATTGCATATTCCTTGTATGTGTGACCAAGTGTTAAAAGTTGCAATCTGCAGAAAAGAATAATGAAAATGAGTTGATTGCCTTTTGTCAGATAAAACAAATTCCTCGTAGTTTTGTAGTTTGCTAACCCTTTTTGGAAACTGACAGGTTGAGAGTGTCTGTACACGTAAAGAAGCCATTTATCAAGCCTACAAATGAACTGTCTTCCTCCTACACAGAGACATTCAATTAGCTCATTAAAATACTTTATGTCTCATGAAGTGGAAAGCTAGCACAAACGGATCCATGACCTACTTTGAGTGGTGATCCATACATTGTGACTTGAAAGCTGCTGGCTGAATGTGCTGTAGATGTTGGGGTTCGGTTTCTGCTACCCAGTATGGCTGATGAAGACCTGCGACCGGTTCCTACTGGATCTCTGCCCTCCAGTCCAGCTACTATCTGAACGTCGCTGGACTGCACACCCCTAAAGAAACACATCGAGGGTTGATAGGCTACAACCCAACATGACGACAACCCCCCCCCACCCCCCACACGCGTGCGCGTGCGCGTGCGCACACACACACACACACACACACACACACACACACACACACAACCATCTGCTTCCACAGCTTACCCCCTGGTGTGCATGTATGAATGTGTGTATGCATGTGTGTCAGCAGTTAAACAAAAAGCTCTTCAATGGAAGGGTTGGGGACACTGCAAGATATCTACTGGCTGCCATTTGGCTGCCATTTGGACTAGAGATGTGGCCTAAGATACACATTTTCTAAGAAAAAAACAATGACACTCCCTGTTCACACAGACTCAAACACAGGTGTGACAGTGTAGCATTCAAGGTCAGTGCAAAATAGGTAATGTGAGGTGAGAAAGGAAATAGAAGTAGTCAGAACTAAATAGAGAAAAAGCTGACTGCGGCGGCCAACAGCTTCTCTACAATATTTAACGAGCTGCTAGAGATGAATAAGAAAAACGTGTGGAAACGCATTACTCCTAGTGCTGGGCGGTATGACCAAAAATGTGTATCACTATGTATTTTGTAAGATTATACCAGTTTCACAGTATATCACGGTATTTTTTTTCACATTAACGCATTAATTAATTAATGGCAAAAATTATTTTAGCGCCGTTTAATTATTATTATTAAGACAATTTTAACACAAGAACCGGCCTGCGAGCGGTGATCAGCTGTTTGTGTGGCGTGTCCTCCATCACTTCATAGTTTCCTTCACCTACACTCCCCTGGGCCCTAAGTCCCTCCAAGTACAGCTTCTTATCACCCTCTATGTACCAACGTACATTTATAAAATACCGCACATATTACACGGTACTCAGCATTGCATATGTGTCTAACCAAAATACCCAAAAAAGCAAAAGTCTCTTTGTTCCTCCTGCATCGCTCTTTTCTGTTCTTAATGTAGCGCCGGAGCCTCTCCCAGCTGTTAGCAGACTTGTACTACCGGGGTAGCTAGCGAGCTGTACCCAGCATTCCGTTCGGCGGTGTCATTTTATAAATGTACAATTATTAGTGTTACAATTTTTTTTGTGTCACAAACTGTTGTGTGTCGTGGTGTTTTTCCCTCTTAAAGAGCGTTAGTTGTGGGTTAGTAATTGTTGTGTTATAAAGTTAGAACCATGATTAAGGGTCCCTCTCAATACAGTTAAGACAATTAGCTCCGACCGTAGCGCCCGTCGTGGTGAACAATATATTTTGCTGCCTGTTGAAGAGCGACAGCAGTTGTTTCGGCTATGACGGTATATGAAAAATTTAACGGGAAATTAACCGGTATACCGCCCAGCACTAATTACTCTGAAATGAACTACTTCACCATGTGCCCCAATAACATCCCCGTCGGAGCTGAGAATCTAAACTGTGAACTCAACCCTGTGTGTCAGCAGGAGGTTTAAAAGGGGAATACAAGCATCATCAACGTCAGAGTTAAAATACCATCACAACTTCTCGAATTGCATTCCAAAACACTTCTGCAATAGTTACCTTAGATAACTTTTTTCATTTCATGGTGTCCATCCAACTTTCAACACAAAATGAAGACGTGGACCTGATGATAACGTTTGTCGGAGAGTCGGATTGTTGATTGTTCAGGCAAATAATCAGACGCCAATGCCCCCCCTCAAACGCTTCTGCCAGGAATCTAGCCCGATTCTAAAGTTTATCAAGGGCAACCACTTCTGGGTTGAAATCAGGCTTAATCCGTACAATATCTGATCAATTTAAGAGTATGTTTAGTACAAGATGCAGTGTCCCTGCAACTCTAAAACCAACCAACATTATCTGACACAAAGAGTGAGTTAAGCAGTCAGCCTGTGTGAACTGTGAATGTCACTGGGAGCAGAAGCAGAGCTGCCTCTTATCTTCTTGTGTTTAACAGTACACACACACACACACACACACACACACACACACACACACACACACACACACACACACACACACACACACACACACACACACACAGGACTGTACCACTCTGTACCACGCAAAGAGAGAAAAAAGAGCCAAAATGAGGGAGGGGGGGGGGGGGGGGGGGGGGGGGGGAACAGACACAAGCTGGGTTTCTATTTAAGTACTTAAAGGAATTTATGATGCACTGAATTTGAAAAGATGAATATTGAGGGCAGATTTCAATAAACGTTTGTCAATGTTCTGAAAAACTTTTGACATACTTCAAGTGGGAACGTTTTCAGCTCTGAAGAATGGTGCAGTAAATATTAAAGGAAACATACTATTTAAGGGTAAATGCCTGCTCTAATTTGGCTGTATGGACATTAGTCTGTATGTTGTTGTTGTTGTTTTTAGAATAGGCGATATACTGAAAGTCAGGCTAAGTAGTTCCTTAAGACGACTTGACCGCGTAACCCATTGTTTTGGCTGGATGAGGCAGGTTTCACTGACTGACAGCCTGAAACTGCTAACCAATGCCCAAACAGTACACTAGAATTCAGCACACTGACAAGCCAGGAAAGAACCGCCATCATATCCAAGGTGGACGACACTGACCAGGTGACAGTATCAACCCCAGCGTGCTTACGTCTAACCCTGATTTGGTGACAAATTTTCATTTGGCAGCGGTCTAACTTTGGGGCCCAATCAGGTCAGAGAAGCGGAGTGAGAATGAGAGTGAGAGAGGGATGGAGAGAGCATTCCAGAGAACAGAGGACTTGTGTATTTTGCTGGCCTGTGGCCCAGGCCTGTCCTCACCTCTGTGCGCCTCAAGCTCACAGTGTGTTGAAGTAAAAGTCACGGCCATGGCGATGCAACCTCGTACCTGCATCAGAGCCTATCTAAAAGGTCAGTTCAGAGCTTTAGAGCACCGTTCACATACTGTCCTACACAGTATACTATACACCAGGGGTCACTAATAGGCGGACCGCGGTCCGGATCCGGACCCAGACGCCGTTGTATCCGGACCCAGGACCTAAAACGATAGATAATTGAGAATTATTACATTTTGACGGAGCGCTTGTATTTTAACCGGCGCAGCTTTTTCAGCCTTTACGCCACTTGTTCAGCAGCATAAATCACATCACGTGATGTAGCTCAGCCAATCAAATATGGGTATTCTGACAGGTTTCCTGACTCGAGTGAGATGTACACACACAGGGGAGACGAGGAATGAGAACGAGGAGTAGGAGAATTATTACGTGAGTCAGAGAAGTTATTTCACATGACGTTCTCCAAAGAGAAAAAAGTGGTCAGAGAGACCAGAGTCTTTAACCAATAATGAACAGACTCTTATTGGTGAATTCTTCCCACGGACAGTTTAAAACCAGTGTGTCTCATATGTTCAGAGACCGTGACGATTATTAAAAGCAGTAATGTGAAGCGCCACTACGAGACAAAGCACAACCCTTTTAAGCCAACGTACCCACTCACATCTGAAATGAGCCCAATATGATCAGAATCCTAACACATGAATTCATGACCAACTATGATGTTAACAGAGAGGATAGAGCTGAAACAAGTGGTTTAATAACCACAGATAAAGTCCATGCACACAGATTTATCTTGTTAGAAGATGAGAAAAATATAATAATGTGGCTTTTTTGATTGACATCACTTCACACCTGAATGAACTGAATTTAAAGCTGCAGGGCAATTCAGTGAAATTTATTTTTCTAAAATGAAGTACTCTATTTTAAGATCCACATTTTAAAAAAGTTATGTCAGTTATTCTTTAACCCAGCCCTTATTTTACTTGAAATGAGAAGAACATTTATTTATGTATTTCTATGTATTATTTATAATCTATCCAGTTAAATTTGAAAACTGAGAATAATAATTGTTAAAATATAATTGATGTGTACTTTCTTTATTTGATTTGACAGTTGTTGGCTACACAGAGACATTGTTACTACTAGGCTTCTTGAATAATATAAATAGCACTAAATAGAACACTAAATAGCGCAAGTAATGTTCCGGACCATTGCCTGAGGATATTTTCTCAATCTGGACCTTTTGGAATGTTCATTGAATACCCCTGCTATACACTGTAGACATGAACCATATGCACCTGTAGCTAAGCGGCTGACAATACGATGTTATCACGATATCTAAGTCACAATGTTATCACAATACCCAAGTCACGGTACGATGTTATCACTATACCTAAGTCACGATACGATTATATCACGATACCTAAGTCACGATACAATGATATCACGATACTTAAGTCACGATACGATGATATCACGATACCCAAGTCACGATACGATGATATCACAATGCCTAAGTCACGATACAATGTTACCACGATACCTAAGTCACGATACGATGTTATCACTATACCTAGGTCGCGATACAATGTTATCACGATACCTAAGTCACGATACAATGTTATCACGATACCTAAATCACAATACAATGTTATCACAATACTTAAGTCACAATACGATGTTATCACAATACCTAAGTCACGGTATGATGTTGTCAAGATACGATGTTATCACTATACCTAAGTCACGATACGATTATATCACGATACCTAAGTCACGATACAATGATATCACGATACTTCAGTCACGATACGATGATATCACGATACCTAAGTCACGATACAATGATATCACAATGCCTAAGTCACGATACAATGTTATCACGATACCTAAGTCACGATAAGATGTTACCACAACACCTAAGTCACAATACAATGTTATCACGATACCTAAGTCACGACACAATGTTATCACTATACCTAGGTCACGATACAATGTTATCACGATACCTAAATCACAATACAATGTTATCACAATACTTAAGTCACAATACGATGTTATCACAATACCTAAGTCACGGTATGATGTTGTCAAGATACGATGTTATCACTATACCTAAGTCACGATACGATTATATCACGATACCTAAGTCACGATACAATGATATCACGATACTTCAGTCACGATACGATGATATCACGATACCTAAGTCACGATACAATGATATCACAATGCCTAAGTCACGATACAATGTTATCACGATACCTAAGTCACGATAAGATGTTACCACAACACCTAAGGCACAATACAATGTTATCACGATACCTAAGTCACGACACAATGTTATCACTATACCTAGGTCACGATACAATGTTATCACGATACCTAAGTCACGATACAATGTTATCACGATACCTAAATCACGATACAATGTTATCACAATACTTAAGTCACAATACGATGTTATCACAATACCCAAGTCACAATACGATGTTATCACGATACCCAAGTCACGATACGATGTTATCACTATACCTAAGTCACGATACGATTATATCACGATACCTAAGTCACGATACGATGATATCACGATACCTAAGTCACGATATGATGATATCACAATGCCTAAGTCACAATGCGATGTTATCACGATACCTAGGTCACGATACAATGTTATCACGATACCTAAGTCACGACACAATGTTACCACAATACCTAAGTCTCAATACGATGTTATCACGATACCTAAGTCACAATACGATGTTATCACTATACCTAGGTCACGATACAATGTTATCACGATACCTAAATCACGATACAATGTTATCACAATACTTAAGTCACGATACGATGTTATCACAATACCTAAGTCACGGTATGATGTTGTCACGATACAATGTTATCACGATACCTAAGTCACGATACGATGTTATCACTATACCTAGGTCACGATACAATGTTATCACGATACCTAAGTCACGATACAATGTTATCGCAATACTTAAGTCACAATACCATGTTATCACAATACCTAAGTCACGATACGATTATATCACGATACCTAAGTCACGATACAATGTTATCACGATACCTAAGTCACAATACAATGTTATCACGATACTTAAGTCACGATACGATGTTATCACAATACCTAAGTCACAATACGATGTTATCACGATATCTAAGTCACGATGTTATCACAATACCTAAGTCACGGTACGATGTTATCACGATACCTAAGTCACAATACGATGTTATCACGATACCTAAGTCACAATACGATGTTATCACGATACCTATTATTGCAATTTTGTGATAGCTTTTGCAATATAAAACATTGCAATGTATTACCTATTTTCATTTGCAAAATATGTAGTTTGTCAACATCTGTAATAACAAATTGGAACTCCCTCTATACTTTTTTTTTTTTTTTTTAAAGTGAGTCATTAACTGAGGCTCAAGTCCAAACTTGTCAGTAACGTATCAACCGCTAATAAGCCCGCCACTGTGTAACATAACAAAAACCTCACCCTTTTAGGTTACACTCTACACAGACAGTCCTCATGCTATGGCACACTCATACTGGAACCAAAACACATTATGTAATAGACAATATCAATTTAAAATACACAGTCTAAATCCAACTAGCCAATAAGTGTTTGTTCCCTAAATCCAGCGGATTATAAAGAACACTAAATAAATCTGTTAATACCTGTGGTTAAATGTGTAATTGATCTGCTCAATGTCTGTTGTCTTTCACTGTCTTGTCTTGCACACTCCAGCTGTGCAAGACAACACGCTGTTCCTTCTCTTCATCTGATGGGAATCTGTCAGTTGTCACTATAACAGTGTTTGTTTAAGTTTAAGAGAGCGTAAGCTTCCCCCAAAATACACCTCACCACCCAGATACGTGAGCCATGGCAATGTTGTCAAACCAACATTGCAAATGAGCATAGATCATCAAAACCGTGCTGACAGCCTCAGGCACCCAGCATGACACAGCAAGGGGAGAATAATTCATGACACAGCAAGGGGAGAATAATTCATGACATGATGTGAAGACAGCGCCCTGTGACGACATGTTTGACTTTCTCCTCCACAGTCTTTATATCTCCGGCTGTGTTAATTCAAACTTGTGTGCTCCTTGTTTCATTTCCAGCCAAAATGTTTGTGTCAGAGAAACACGACATAGGCTTTTAACCCAGAATCATGGAGATACTTAAAAAAACAGGCTCCAACTATGTGTTACTATAACATATTTATACACGGATAGTTTGAAATCAGATGAAAACACAGGAAACATAAAGAAATAGAATTTAGATAGGTCACTCAACATGTTTGCCATTAATGCCGCTTTTAGTAGCATTTGTGCAATCTAATGTTGGCACTGCCCAATACATACTGTTCTCTAAGAGGATCAAAGGTTACTCATCTGAAAAATATGTCTGTTAACGTTACATCCTAGTTCTCAAAGTGTAGGTACAGAGCAGGTAAACCCACACAATGTACTGTTGAAGTCTCGGTTCATAGACAGGTTTTTTAGCGTCTGGTAGAGTTGACAATAACTTCGTATAGCAGGCAGTAACTAACAAGTTCTCATTACCAAAACTAGCATCCCACGTAATGGCGATGTAACGTTAGTAGGAATCCAAAAAGTCTCCGTTAAGTAAAAGTGTGACTTACAGGACTATAGCCAGCGCCACGGGTGTTGTTACACTATCCCGAGATGACCAAACGCAAACTAAACACAGTCCTCTGTTGTAAATGTGTTAACAGTTACGACATGTCAGCTTGCAGCGTTAATTTGATCTAACATTGTAAGTTACAGCTGTTTTCTGTATTTGACAGCTAGCTAAGCGAGTAGCGTCAGCTACGAGAAATGACTGTTTTGGAGACTATCAAAGTAACTCAGAAGTAGCTGAGCTATTGGCTAATTATCTTAATTAATTTTCCAGGAGAAATAACGTTAATTCCGTTTGTATAAAGCGTTGGCCTCATATTAGCGTCTAGCCGCCCTCACAAAAACGTACTTTATCTAGCAAGTGTGGTTAACTTTAACGTGAATCAACGTTATCAGGCTAATGTTAGCAGCTAACTCGCTAGCTTGCTGCTTCCTGCAGCACCTGTTGATAACAAAGCAGCTTCAGACATGACCGAAAACACTGGAATACTCACTGTTTATCTGAGCCCTCCGCGTACTCCTTTAGCAGTTAAATCCAAGTGACACTTTGTATTTCAGAGTTACTTTTGTCCAACCAGTCGTGGTTCGGGTTCTCTTTTCTATTCAGTTTCACTCTAACAGACGGACACAACAGCAGACTTCACCCTCCTCCTCCTCCTCACAGACTGTCATCTCACACTCCAGACAGGGGGAGGAGACGACCTACCACCAGCTAGATAAAACAATGATGCCGATTGGATACAGCCATGAAATAGATCTTGTTTAAACCAATCAAACACGTTGCTGCATCGGTGAAACGCAGCTCGAGACCACTACAGTGGAATTATTACTATTGATAAATTAGTATCAAACAAGCCAAAATTAACCAAAAACACGAGCAAATGTCAGATTACATTTCTTTGGACATTTTTAGAAGACAACCGTTTTTGATGTATTGCATTAAAATGACATGGCATCTATTTGAATATTTGAATTCATATTGTATTCACCTACTGTTCCGTTCTTACGCACGGATGTGTGCAATAACACTTCCATATTACTGCCAAGACCCCAATGCTTCCAATTGGCAAATCAGCTGACTTAGGTCTGTACCTGTGTAGGCTACACTTGATATTGGAATGAGGAAAAAATGGTTTTCCACTACATTACTATTGATTATATATACGCGTGTGATATAAATAAATAAATACATATATAAATGTAACAATAACACAAGGAGGCTCGTGAGGAAGACAAAACCATTTTTTTCAGGAGAACAGATGCAAACCTATTCAGATAAAACAATTGGCCTCTTTGTGAATTTGAGAGGTGATTTAAATCAAATTAAAATCCCAGGGACAACGTAATTTTCAGTCATTTACAACATCACAGGTCATACCACATGTGTCTTTGTAAGACAAAAAAGATAATCTGCATTTCTTAGAAGTACAAAAATGATTTGAAAAAAAACATCCAAGATTCTGTCAAATCTGAAGAAAAAAGAAATCAAGGTGGAAAATGAACTTCAAAAAATATATAAAATAAAATTGATGAAAAATCTGATTCATCCTTATCACTCATTCATTTATTTTTAATGTATTTGTATGATGGAATACTAGCTTATATTAAGATATTTTTCACAACCCTTCTGTTACATTTTCTTGCATAGGGAAGTTGTCTCCTAGTCATCTGTAGTTATGAAGACAGAACACCTATAGATGTGAAATAACTGCATATGACTGATGTTTCTAGCTTTGCACACCTTGTATCACAGCTTTCCCTCATGACTAAAACTAGTAAAATGACTTCATTAAACAATATCTTTTTGATTATATCACAGATAATTAGGAAAAAAACAACTTTCCGCAAAGAAAAGTACAGAATAATCAGGATTATTTTTATTAATTCATCTTCAGTTTCAATAATATCATTACAGAAAAAAACATCCTTTTCATTATATTTATACAGTAGTAGTAGAATGCTGTGTCATTGCTTCATTACAAGTGCTGGTCATAGTTTATAGTGTGTGCAGTGTGACACTGAGTTCAGTCCAGTGTTACGAATCACTCAGTACAAAGGCAGTTTAACAAGAACCTGCTTCTTCTTACTCAAATGGATCTATCTGGGTTTGACTGGTCCTCCTTGGGCAGGTGGCAGGACGTGCTCTGATGCTGCGTTCATGTCATGACAGGCTTATCGTAAATATGAGCTGCCGAATACGTAAACGCGGATGTGTGTTTTAATCGAATACTTTTTTAAATAAAATTTGGATGTGCTCCATCGACTGAATGAATTCCCGCCTTTGAACTGTTGTTAAAAAGTCACCCTGTTCTTCCGCTTTCTCTTACATGACATGAACCCAGCATGAGCCGCTGATAGATATATGGTGCATTTGAGGTAACTGGGAAGTTTCTGACATCTGAGCTAGAGGAATAAATGAGAAGACAGTGTTGGTACCAGAGCCTGGACTTTGAAAAAAAACTCTTTTTTTCGCACCAGTGATCGCGTCGAGAACTGCCACGAAATGTGACATTTAGTCAGATCAGAAGCCCCGCCCAGGTGCTGCACCCTCGTCTCACGCCTGGAATGAGACCTGCCCAAAGAGAAAGACACGCCCCCCCCTCCCTTTATGGGCATGCAAGTGTGGAGAAGGAGGAGGGGGAGGAAGAAAGGAAGATGAAGAGGAGAAGGAGGGACGAGGGGAGGGGTGGAGGAAGACTGGGTCGGCCTATCAGGAGAGGGGGTCAAAGCTCAGACGTTCTGCCCGGTGCTGCATTGAGGTCATAGAGGAAAGACAGTGGACGTAAGCGTCTGATCTGGAAGTCGATGCTTCGTATCTCTGGGGTAACTGAAGCGTGAAGATCAGCGGCAGCAACCGACATCTGGGAAAACCATCAATTATGTCCCCTTAAGTACCATTAAATTCAAACGAGTACCAGTTTTTGAGACCAGTATTCCGACATGACCTGAATGCAGCATTAGACCTTTGACCTTGTGGGTTTGTTTGGTACTGATCACACTGATAGGAAGAATCAGAGTTAAGTAAGGTATGGTGCATTGGTGAATGCTTGGGACTCACAGATTGCATATGATGCATTTGAACGGTCCTTGGTAATCGGTAAACAATTTAGTGTTTAATCAGCAGGATACAGCAGCCAGCCGGCCTACTACTTTGTTAATGCTAATAGTAAACTTAGCTTTCACTGTGGGCTAAATATCAAACAAGGTTTTCTTCCAGTGATGCTCAGACTATGTACAGTACGTTGAGAGAAAAGCAGTCAAATTATTTTGTCTATTTTACAGCCTTGAACTGCGTTCGATTCTTTTGACGAGCACCTGAAACACTGTCGTGGTAGAAATACACCGGTCGTGTAGTTTACGAGCACCTGAACGTGACACCCTGCTTTTCAGGCGATGTCGGGTTGGAGTTTTCTCTGAGTCGGGGAAAACGGTATGTCACAACTCACTCAAGCGGCTCTTTCGTTCATGTTCGCAAGTGCGGTCTGAAAAAAAATAGATGGAGGCGTCTGATTGGCTGAAGAGGAGCCGGCCTTTGACCAGCTGTCAACAAGGTACAGTAATCAATCTTTGGCTACTTAAAGGATAATCTGATCATATTCTACAATTTTCTTGCTGTCAACAAATAACACGAAAAAACCCGAACCAACAACAGATCGTGTGTGTATCGCCTAATAAGTCTTATCCCTATGAGCCATAGCGCTCCAGTCTTATCGAAACCACTGTAGTTTATTTTGACTCGATCCCACATACACCGTCCTGCTGTCCCAAAATACTCACAGGAGCACCATGTGTACAATAATCCGTGGCTAAAAACAGTCCCTAACAAATGCAGTGCGATCAATGTTCGCTAAAAACTACAGTGCCCAGCTGTTTTAGGAAATGTCTGAGACTTTTATACATATTTCTTCTTAAACTGGAGCTATTCCAACCCTTTATAAAGGAATAGTTAAGACGTTTTGGTAAACATGCTTACCAAAGTTAGATAAAAAGATTGATTTATCAATATGACCATTCTCATGTCTGCGCACTAAATGTGAAGCTAAAGCCAGCAGCTGGTTAGCTTAGCATAAAGACTGGAAACAGCTCACCTGGCTCTGTCTGAAAGCAACACAATCCTCACTAGTTAACTTCATTGATCGTTTTATGGGAATTTGTTGACAATGAGACAACGTAGATTTAACGCGACAATAGTTTTGAAAAATGCAAATATCACATTTATCAAAAAGTACTTCCATTTTGGTACTGTAGTTTTATGGTGTAAACTAGTTGCAGGGTTAAGGTTTTAGTAATACTGTCTATGTGGCCCACCTGGGATTTTAGAGAGGTTTTCTCCCCGACTACAGATCATAGAAGCCATTATGATTTTATCATATCGTTTATGTTCATATCCGATGTCAGACCTCAGAAATGATTTCAGCGTGGTGACAGAGAATTCACTCATCCAATCCCACCTCGCTCCGCCTTAAAGCCGAGCCACTGACCCACCTAAAATACTTCCATGGCTTCTATTGAGTCATGATGAGTTTTAGTGTCTCAGTATGGTTGGAAAATGTTATCTGGGGAAAAAAATTGCCAACAAAATTATTTTCCTTTTTTTTTTTTGGCAAAAACAAGTCATATTTACTGTACTGGCACAAACTATATTAGCAGCTTCAATAAAAAAAGATGTCTTTATAAGCCTTTAGTTCATATTTCTGTCAATACTGATGTTAGGGTCAGTGTGTTCCAGGAGGAGATGTAGTGATACTGCAGGAAGGGGGGCTATCAAGGAGTTGCTATATCTGAGTAGAGAATGTCAGAGCAGAAAAGAAGGAGAAGAAGAGCGAAAGAAGGGGGAGAGAAAAGGAGAAAATGTCAGGAGGAGAGAAGGAGAAAGTTTCTATATCTCTATATCTACCAGGGAAAAATATCCAACGCACAAAGCAAATGAACAGGAGAGAAGAGGGCAATGATTACTACTAAGATGATAATATTCAGTCAGAACCATGATAATAATAATAATAAATAGAATATTAATTAAGAATATCAATAATCATTATCATCAGGATAATAATAATAATAATAATATTACAGAATAAATCTTGTATTTTATATATATATTTTTTTTCACATTTTTTTTCTCCATTGAAATACAGATATCTCCTCAGAGCAGACCAATGAGGTTTCAGCCTCCGCTGGCTTCCGATTGGCTGTTGCATATGACATCACAGCTAATGGCGACCAGGTAGACATGCATCACTTCCTGCCCCCGCCCGTTTCCTGTCCAGACAGGAAGTCCTGGCACTGCCATGGTAATCGGTAGCGAGTGACATTGAAGTCTGGGGAGAAAGTATGTCGGTGTTACAGTTGGACACAACTGTACAGTTACTTCTACGGTGACGAAACGGACTATGACGTACCTGCATCATAGCCGTCCGATGACCATGACGTCCACCACCTCTCCCTTGTGCAGTTCCACGTACTGCTCCGTTTTGGGAGGCAACATCAGCAGACCGTTAGCGCTACGCATTGACATTAGCCTGCTGGAGACCTGGTTGCCTGGGGGGGGGGGGGGGGGGGGGTTAACATCTTAACAACTAATAAATATATATGAACTTTGATTTGTAAGTGTTCATTTTCACATAATGTTTCTGTTAGAGGAAGTTTATAGAGGAAGATCTTAAGAGTCAAATACGACCTTGTATTACTTACATGTAGTACTTTATTACATATTTTCTCTAACTAAGCAACCATTCTACTTCCTGTTTACACCGGTAACCGCATGCTCAGTGTACGTGAATAGGCATGTGGTATTTGTTTTCAGGCGTGTAAATATGGACGGAAAGTATTTCAAAAACGATACTGAAACGCCCGTGTGGACAGAGATGGTTTTTGTTTTCAATGCCCGATTTTAAACAGAAATGTATTAGTGTGGATGTAGCCTAAGGTGGATTTGTAATACATTGCTGTAGATAATGACATTTCATGATGTATTTATTTTCCGTGGTGGGTGTGGTATAACCGTGACGGTGCACCATAGATGGCTCTATGTAGGAGACACACTGATGTGTGTGTGTCCAGTGCTTACCTGTGCTTTGTGCCCAGGGCAGTGGCTCTTGGTGATGCCAGGTGAGAATACAGCGGTGGTACTCTGGTCTGGGATCCAGCTTCACGTCACAGGAAAGCTGAAAAACACACACACACACACACACACACACACACACACACACACACACACACACACACACACACACACACACACACACACACACACAGAGACACAGTTAGGGACTTATCAAATTTAGAATTTACATAGTCCAAAACCTCAAATTTACGGGTATTACTTGAATAAAAACATTGTTGTCTTGGTACATTGCTTCACACTATTTTCTAGGAATGAGAAGATCGACACCATTCTCGTGTCTGTACACTAAATATTATTGATTACCATTGACAGTGAATAGCATTCATTCCTGCACAGACATCTGCCTGTAGGTTTCTGTTAAAAGCTGTGATGGGCTGATGGGTTCTAAAATGCATTTTTTTTTTTTTTTTTCAAACTGTGGATTTTTAATTTTACAGAGTTCTCAGTTACTTAATGTAACATACTATATTATAGATCCCCGTAGAACTCAACAGTGAGATTCCGGAAGTAAAGAAGTTACCGGAAGTAACTTCATATTCTGGATTATAATTATTAGCCATAATATTGTAACCATCCAAGGTAGACTCACCACTAGCTATGAGATTGTCAAACGATGGTAGATACTCCTGTAGAAGACCAAAGTCTGTATGACGTCAACCTTGTTTTAAGAACCACATTTGCGATGTTGTGGAGAAGTTCAACACTACCCACAATCTTCAACAGTAGCAGCGAGCTCTCTGATTGGTGGAGCTCGCTGTTACCATGGAAATGTTTACCTCTTTATTTTAGATGTTTAGAAACTTTAGATGTTTTTCGGGAGGTTCCTGTTTCGGCGTTCGCCATTTGCAATGGTTTATGGGATGAGTAGTTCCTTCACTTTTAAAATAATTATGTACACAGTCTTGTACTTTTACCTTTTTTTTTTTTTGCTGAGTCAAATGTTTTCTAGGTCATGAATAATTTTGTGGTTGGTTTAATTAACTTTTTATGTAAAGGATTTTCTGACAAGACAAAAAAGTGAATGAATGGGAATTTCACTTTGGAAACCAAAGCCGTTCACTATTGAACTCTAGAGGGACGTTCTCCTTTTAATCTCCTCTCCACAGGGAGGTCAAAGGTCAGTTGGAGCTCGTAGGAATTTGAATTTGTGTGTGTGTGTGTCTGTGTGTGTGTTACCCTAGCTTTAATAATTGTAGGTCTAGGGTCCAGAATGCCTTGCATCTTCCTCAGAGCAGGAATCACAAACAGGTTACATGTCACTACTGCAGACACTGGGTTACCTGAAAAAACAACACAATACCGAGTTACTATGGCAAATGAAGTTACTCTACAAAGTTAGATCATCAATAGATCCTATTTTTATATTGGTGCATACACAGCACAGATGTCCACTGTATACAAACACTAATATCCGCTCCGTGTCTCCATTTGCATTAAACATGTCTTCCTGTGCAGGTGTGCTAGCTGCTTTTATCTTTTAACACTGGTGTAACCCAGAAACACCCCCGTACATGTATTGTACTCAATATAAATGTATCTTGATGTCTTAGTCATGACCAACACGGGAGACCTTGTCCAGATTACGCATCCAACACAACCACATTACAAGTCTGGCTGAGCATGAGAACTGTGAAAATGTCTTCAGGACAGTAACGTACGTGTCAATCAATTATCAGAATGCTAACAGATTGGGACAGTTTCAAGTTTGCAAGATCAAAGCAATGTCATGCGTGCAACACATCTGAAGAAGCAAAAAAAAAAAAGAAAACAGATCTCATTGGAGGCGTGTTTTGATTGCAGGAGCAAATGTACAAACTTAAGACACATCTAGGCAAACAACAAATGAAATGTATCTGGTGAACAGGAGGCTGTTGTCTTTAACAGCAGACATAATAACATTAAAGAGAAACTAAAGCCCCACACCACTTTATTCAGCAGAAAACCAACGTGCATGTGTATTAAGTAGTGTTGTTGATGGATTCAGGTCCTCATCTTGACATCTTAGAGCAAAGTATATGAATTCTACACTGTCCTCTCCTGACTAAAAACCCCAGGTATCACAAACGCAGTTTTCTATTGGCTGGCAGCTGGCAGACTTCCATGGTGATCGCAGCATGAAATGAGTTCTGGGTAAGCAGGTAGTGACAGAAGTGACTGAGGGTCGGGGGGGGGGGGGGGGGGGCAGAACATGGACCAGGACAAGAAGCTGGGCCATCCAGAATATGAGCAGGAGTATAACTAGGCCAGAGGTTTCCAAGTATTGGACTTAAGAGGCTGTCATTTGGAATCATCGGACAATCAACTGAGGGTTACTTGGAGGTCAGGGTTTTGTCGCTAGATGGGAGATTTAAGGACACTTTTGTGACCTCTAGGAGTCATTTAGGGTCAGAGGGTATGATCAGTGTTCTAAAGGCAAAGTGAGAAAGGATTTGTAGAGTTCAGTTGTTTGAGGCCTGTGGTCAAGATCTCCTGGCGTATATGGCTTATATGCACATTGCACAATGTTTGAAATGCTGAAGTAAAAATACAGAGATGTATTAAGTTTGAGTCATCGTTGACTTCATTACTATATTTAACATTGCTTGGCTTTTACCACAGCAGCACCCTCTGAACGCTAACAGAATCCTTTTTAGCTTAATAGAGCCACTTTTCAAAATGCCAAATTACTTGCTTTTAACGAATTTTGTTTTATTCAATGAAAAATGCAGAGAAAGTGTGTGAAGCAACAGTAAGTTGCAATCAGAAATACTGAATTTGTACACTTTGGTTATGTTCACTGCAACATCCAAGACATATCGCATTTTAATGTTTGCGTTTGGGCTTGAAGGTCATTCAGACGTAGCAGGATGAAAAGGGGATCTGTGCAGTCAGAGGTTATTTATGGGTCATTGTGCATTCAGCATCAGGACCTACTTCCTCTAGGTGCAGGGGTTAGTGGTTGCCTGGCCTCACTGGTCTCACTCGGGGCTACGACCTCCAGCAGGGAGGGCCCAGTCTCTCTGAAGTTGAAGTTTCCTTTAATAACAATAGCAATACATGTACAGTGCCGGACCGGAGCAAAGACCAACACACTCCAAATCACAGGGGGGTCAGACTAAGGCCACAGGACACACTATACTGTAGGATTCCTTTACATTACCATGGCAACATGACAACTAGCACTGAAAACAACAGTGGAAGTGCACAGTTTTAAACAGCACAACAGGAAAGGTGCTTTAGTCAAAGAGAGACTGGGGGTTCTACAGCAGCTTTACAAGCTAATCATTTTTAAAGTCTTGTTGTGTTGTTGGCAGCTCTTCAAAGGACAGTTCCGCCCATTTCTAACCCGTGTCATCTTTTCATTGGGACAAAATGAAGTGCTTTTGGTATCAAAAGAATTGCAATCAAACTAAAATGTACTGAGACATGAATTAAATATGATGAACTTTACTAGAAGCTCAGTTCTCACTCGTGCTATTGGGGTTACTCAAGTGTCTCACTGCAGCTTCAGTGTGTGGCTTGTTAAAGAGCACTAGCTATCAATAGCGAGCTGTCCATAAAACGTTGGCATCACTTAGAGATTAAGAATGCTGAGTGGCGTTTTGAGGAGAGAGGTGAGTGGAAAAAGATGAACCTGAAAGCAACCGAGGCTTGAAGCGCCCAGACCACTGGGGAGACATCCATATCGACATTCAAAAGATAAAGTTTAATATATAATAAAAATGGTAACAGTGGAGTATTTATGTGTGTTTCAGACCTTGAAAAAGAGCAGTAAGTAGTCGCTACGCAGAGGTGGTGGGGTTTCAATGCCACTGTGTTGGGATTCTTCGCGTACCAACAATGGCGACTGAAACTGAATGGATCATATTGGAGTTGGGAGCTAAAAAATGTTGATCAGTTGTTGAGATCTGCGTTGCCGCGACTTGTAGTTACATTTATGGTGAGGTGCACATCAGGCTATGCATAGATTCAGCGCAGAAGTATTAACCAGCTTTAAAGACCAACACATCTTAGAAATGTATGACATCTAAACTGCAGCCAATTGTTTGCCATTCAAGACAAGTAGCATCTCCACACGTCAGATTACACCCACTATTTAGAACTTCCAGTTCTAAATAGTGAAGCCAATGCGGAAGTAGCTTTAACTTGCATTCTCTCTAATGTCCATCAGGAGGCGACTCCTCTGGTTGTATACAAGTCTATGAGAAAATGACTGTACTTCTCTCTTGATTTATTACCTCAGTAAACATTGTAAACATGAGTTTATGGTCTCAATCTCTAGTTTAAAGTCTTCTTCAATACAGCATTATGTTCATTTAGTAAATTATGGTCCATTTAGAGTCAAATAGACCATAAAGCAGGGTATGCTTTAGGGCGGGGATACCTTGTGATTGACAGGTCGCTACCAGAGCCATATACGGCGTCTCTACGCCACGTCTACGCAGTCCAAATATGGTCACTTCCTTTCATTGGTTGCAAAAAAAAACTATGGCGACAGCCAAAATCCAAGATGGCGACGGCCAAAATGCCGAACTCGAGGCCTCAAAACGGCAGGCCATCAAACTAATTGGGGACTACGTCCACTTTTTATATACAGTCTACGCTACTATGATATTTCCCAGTTCCAACGTGTATTAGCATTTCAGAAAGAAAAAGCAGCCGTTCTATCACATTTGAGCATTGAGCGCATCTTCTTGTCTGTAAAGCGCATGCAGTGTGTGCTGTAGATGTCGAACTCTGATGAAGAGATACAGGGTTCTGGGCAAAAATGGGAAGAACTGTCTTGAGAGGCGGATTGAGGTAGGATTAACACACATAGGCCAGGACTGGGACTGTATGAATCAAATAAGAGAAACCTCCTGCTTATTGGATGTGAAAGCTGTTGACGAACCAATACCTGATTTAACTATCTATTCCCCCAGTATATCAGTAATAAATCGATCTAACAGTACATGAACAAACCATACACACCAATGACGAGGACAGCTAGAGTACAGACACACAAGACAGGGAGCTGGTGCTCTATGTGGGTCCGGGACTGGAGGGAGAAAAAGAGGAATGGCTAATGTTGCCCTGACTGGCTACAGTAGAAGAACCATCATAAACCAATGGGGAAGTTTGGGCACCCGTTTACAGACTGGATCAACTCACGTCCGGCTCATGCAAGTCAGATTGTCAGGACACACACCCTGGAGGTGTAGTTGACACCTTAGATTGAGTCACATCCATTTGCAATAGTGTCACTCCGACCAATAAAATGTAAGCTGCGTCCGTGAACGGCACGCTACCTGAATGTTGCTGAGTTTTATCTGCTAGAGTTAATTTAGTAATGAGGCTTTCACACAAGGGACCCGGCCTGGGACCCGAGTACACTTGAAAGGTTGGTCTTGAGTACAGTTCATGTGTACTTGGGTACGATTTTGCATCAAGTATGAAAACGAACTGTACCAATAAAAACAGGAGTAGCACTTGACGAGTAGAATTTCAAAAGGCTTTTTTCAGCGCCACCGGTCTCCTTTGAGATCGACATATTCTTCAGTCTTGACACTGTCTCCACAACATAGACAATAGAGGTGTAATGGGTCGACTCCATGTATGGGCTTTGGATCTTGCAATCGGCGCACTTTTCTACACTGTAGCAACAACATAAAAAAAAAATAATAGAAGAGTACACAACAATTTAAATAATGTTAAAGCTGAGTGGCGGGGGGGAATTCAATGGTACTCGGGGGAGGTACGAATCAATCATACCTAAAATCAAAACTCCCAAACCACAAAGAAACAAGGACCAAAAGAAGTTAAGAATCACTCTTTTGATTTGTTCTGCCTGTAAAACCCACTCTTTCTTGTACATTCTCATGCTATTTCTTCTTCAATGAATCAATCCTTAGCTTCAACTGAGTCTCAAAGGGCAAATACTTGAAAATATGTACTGTATCATGAAAGAGATCACGCCTGAACCCAGTGGCTCCCAACCTTTTTCCCCTTGAAGCGCCCCCTACTTGTATCTATGAAAAGCTGATTCCCCTCCTCCTTAAAAAGATTAGAAATCCCTGAACAAACTCCTCAATTTGAATAATGAGGTTCAACGTATTAAATGGGTTAGTCTGTTTTTATCAAATCAACTTTTATAAATGAATGTATCCTGTCACTTTTGTCGGGATACATTAATAAGTGTGATGGCATCTTGATGGATTTTACTTTTGAAATTAAATGCTCCGGAGTTACTGGAAGTGTTTGAATACGAGTCAGAGACAATCCTCCACAGCCACTACTGGAATCTAATTCTACACATAGTGTAATACTAATACTGATCTGTTCTCCAAAACTGTGCACAAATACCAGGTTTAAACAGAACTATTTTTGACTGAGGACAAATTGAATATATCTTTTTTTAAATACTTTTATAGACTTAATTATCTAGTAAATGTTTTAAGATTTTATTCATACAAATGATAACCTCGGGTTGGGAACCAACACTGTTGAACGACAACACATGCTAGCAAAATAACTGCAGGGCAAAGCAGTGGGGTGTCAAGAGATGGTCCAGGGTATTAGACATCAAGGAGATACACACACACACACACACACACACACACACACACAGACTAGAGACATAAATATGCTACCTGGCAGAGCAAAGATAAGTTTCCGTGTTCCATCGATGTCAGCTGTGGCAAAGGTAGTAGGAAGACTGAGGGACAGAAACACACGGGTCGTTATTTTTCCTCTAGATGTCGCCAGAGGCAGTGGTAGCATCAACAACAGGAGTAGCCGCAGTAGTAGTAGTAGTATTATTAGTAGTAGTAAACAGTAGTAAAAGCAGTAAAATAAAAACAGAAGTAGTAATTACAATAATAGGGGTGGTAGCGCAAGCAGTACTAGCAGCAACGTTAGTAGCAGTAGTAGAAGTAGCAGCAGTAGTAGTAGCAGCACTAATATTTGTAGAAGAAGTAGAAGGATTAGTGACCATAGTAGTAGTAGATTATTAGTAGTTGAAGCAGTAGTAATAATATACAGTTGTGGTCAAAAGTTTACATACACTTGTAAAGAACACAATGTCATGGCTCTCTTGAGTTTCCCCGTTATTTCTACAACTCTGATTTTTCTCTGATAGAGTGATTGGAACAGATACTTCTTTGTCACGAAAAACATTCATGAAGTTTGGTTCTTTCATGACTTTATTATGGGTTAACAGAAAAAGTGATCAAATCTGCTGGGTCAAAAATATACATACAGCAGTGCTAATATTTGGTTACATGTCCCTTGGCCATTTTCACTTCAATTAGGTGCTTTTGGTAGCCATCCACAAGCTTCTGGCAAGCTTCTCGTTGAATCTTTGACCACTCCTCTTGACAGAATTGGTGCAGTTCAGTTAAATTTGATGGCTTTCTGACATGGACTTGTTTCTTCAGCATTGTCCACATGTTCTCAATGGGATTTAAGTCAGGACTTTGGGAAGGCCATTCTAAAACCCTAATTCTAGCCTGATTTAGCCATTCCATTACCACTTTTGATGTGCGTTTGGGGTCATTGTCCTGTTGGAACACCCAACTGCGGCCAAGACCTAACCTTCGGGCTGATGATTTTAGGTTATCTTGAAGAATTTGAAGGTAATCCTCCTTCTTCATTATCCCATTTACTCTCTGTAAAGCACCAGTTCCATTGGCAGCAAAACAGCCCCACAGCATAATACTACCACCACCGTGCTTGACGGTAGGCATGGTGTTCTTGGGGTTAAAGGCCTCACCTTTTCTCCTCCAAACATATTGCTGGGCATTGTGGCCAAACAGCTCGATTTTTGTTTCGTCTGACCACAGAACTTTCCTCCAGAAGGTCTTATCTTTGTCCATGTGATCAGCAGCAAACTTCAGTCGAGCCTTAAGGTGCCGCTTTTGGAGTAAGGGCTTCCTTCTTGCACGGCAGCCTCTCAGTCCATGGAGATGCAAAACACGCTTGACTGTGGACACTGACACCTGTGTTCCAGCAGCTTCTAATTCTTGGCAGATCTGCTTTTTGGTGGTTCTCGGTTGACTCTTCACCCTCCTGACCAATTTTCTCTCAGCAGCAGGTGATAGCTTGCGTTTTCTTCCTGATTGTGGCAGTGACAAAACAGTGCCATGCACTTTATACTTACAAACAATTGTTTGCACTGTTGCAATAGTAGTAGTAGTAGTAGTAGAAACTGTATAGAGTGGTGCAGGAATGACTCTTAAAACCCAGAAATGAGTCAGCATTTTTGCACTTGTGTTTTTGTGTGCTTTTGGTTAGATACCTGAAGAAAAGTTTTGTTTTACAATATAAAATAAATACCCCTCTTGTCAAATTAGATGATTTTATTTTTCTTAAAAAATGCTGCTAACAAAAGTCTAAATGAGACGACTAAACGTCATCACCAGATCACTAGTCCTCCTTTAGCTTGGTGATGGTGACGTGAAGTCATGTGTAGTTCCTATATAGCCTAATGTTAGCTTTATATTTCTGCCGATTGCATTTATGCTTAAAAAACTCATAAAAGTGGTGTTGATTTGGGAAGACAATCTTGCGTAACAAAACGTGTAAGTATCATAAACATTTGTTTGCCGCAGAGATTATTTTCTGCAATAATCCAAAATCCAAGGGAAAAATCCCATTGGCTTTCTATAGAGGGAACCAGTGTGATGCTAACTTCCTGTTGGACTTCCAAAATACTTCATCCTTGCAGCTCTCTTGTAGCAGAGGTAGGAGGATTAGCATTGCTAGAGGACGCAGCAGCACAATCAGCAGCATGACTCACAGGAACAGTGAGTGAGTCAATGAGAAAATGAGTTTGCATGTAAAATCATCTTTCCCCCATTTTTATTTTATTCCAGACTCCTCCACCCCTCTCCCCCATCTCACCCTGGCTTCATGAAGACTCGTCCAAAGTGGATCTGAGCATGAAGGTCAATATCCAGCACCTGTTTGAGGTAGTCCTGATGAGACACACAAACACAGATTGAGAACACTGTAGAAGCTGAATTAACTGTGAGACAGTGCTGCTTTCAGATGTTGTTAGAGCAGAAAAACTAACCTGGAGGATAAACAGTCGGCAAACAAGCACATAGTTCAAGAAAGGTTGTCGAGTCTGTGAATTATTCAGTAAGTTAGAGGAGACGGGTCAGAGGTGAGACAGTTACCTTCTCTCCCATGGACACACCCCCTGAAGTGATGATGACATCGGCGCGACTGATTCCCTCATGGAGAGCTGACAGCAGGTCATCAGGGCTGCAACGACAGAGGATCCTCAATTTACGACTTAATGGGGAGTCCTACTATGCTGCCTATGGACACTGCTGTGTAACTCTTCTGTGGCTGTGAGGGGAAGCCACATCATTAACGGAAAGCCTGCACTACAAACTGGAGATGTGGAACTTGACAGTGGGTGTTCACCAGGCCAAGAAGGTTCTGACCAAAAGACACAATCAAGTGGCACTGTGGGAAGTGAAGGATCCATGTTTTTCTGAAGCTTGATCCATACTAGGGACTCGTACTGCCGTGTCAAATTCAGACTATTCTTTTTCACTCTTGCAATTCCCACTGCTTAATTAAGTGCAACATCAAATGAGTACTCATAAGTACTTCTTATTAGTTGTATTATTCATTATTTTGTTGAAATGTTAAAAAAAGGTTTTGAATTTGTAGCAGTTTTCTTTTTGACATGCCTCATCTTCAGTCTGCTGCAGTTTGTGTCTTCCTACATTTCCCAGAGTGCCTGTTCACCAGGGACAGAGCATTAACTTCTTCAGTTTAGCCCAGGAGTAAAAACTACTTCTCCAATAGCTTATTGACAATGCTTCAGTTGTTTTGAGCTGCCTGAGAATGTGCTGACTGGAAACTGGAATGAAATGAGAACAAATGTATTCAATGTATCTCTATAACCAAAAGGTGATGAATGAAATTATACACCCAAATGCTGCAGGCTGAGTACTTTTGCAAGCTGCAAACTGTGTTTTTTTTTTTATTGTATACTTTCACATACATTTCCTGAGTTGATTTTGATTATTTATTTTTTTGGTCAAAAGGACTGGCAGCAAAGCTCTCGATCAAATGTAGTCTGCGCTGTATTTTTGTGTAAACCTATAAGGCTCTTACTTGTCTCCAACGATGCCCAGGTTGATGGTGGGATATCCGTGCTCCTGGATGGTGGACAGCAGGGTGGAGCGGTTGGAGTCTCGGATTTTCCCTGGGTGGAGGTCATCCTCTGGATTTAACAGCTACACACACACACACACACACACACACACACACACACACACACACACACACACACACACACACACACACACACACACACAAGAATCCCCAAAAACTGTAAATACAAAGATTTTAAAGCCAAGCCCGAATATTCCCGAGTCGTTCATGTATGCGTACCTCGTTTCCGGTGGACATGACGGCCACCACGGGGAACTTGTGCACGCTGACCTCGGTCACTCCCACTGTAGCCAGCAGGCCGATCTCTGACGGGCCCATGTGTGTCCCTTTGGCCAACACACACTCCCCTCGCCTGATGTCATGACCTATGGGCCTGTGCAGACACACACACAAACACGTTACATCATAATAAGCTAGTGGCTTTCTGATGCAGCTTTAAATTACCACTTAAAATTTACACAGTGTGTTTTTTTTGCCATTGATTCACATTGTCATTCGGGACATTGACTTTCATCTCTTCCACACCAAACAAAAGAGCTGAAACACCCAATAATACAATACTTTTTCTTGACTTTGAGTAAGAAATTATTTCATAACGGGACGCGTTTTCCCCTCTTTGCCAGCCCCGGCGCCACAAGGGAACAGCTCTGTCAGTGATATGTATGGGGCGGCGCTGTCCGTAGTACTGAATCGGAGCGGAAGAAATTGATAGACAAACAGCTTTGTCTAAGTGCCTCCAGCATGCTGATCTGACAAAGAATCTTCATAAATTCAAAATACATTTCGCTCTGATTAATCGATGTATTCTTTGGTTTTGAAACAGTAGCCTCATGCTGTTGTTATTTGATCCTTTCTGAGGCTATGGACAAGATGCCGCTCTGATGGTGCCGTAAATTATTCAAACACACTAAAACGGCTGATTGAAAAGCACATTACTTTTTCTAATTTTATGATAAGATATTATTAATAGGATGATATTCAGACCAAAATAGCTATACATCGTGATTTATTGGGAGATACCAAGCAGATCTATGTAAAATCGGACATTCAGCACCCCCATGGAGCCAGAATAGAATGATCCTTTGTTTCAGACACATTTTCCGACACTGCAACGTTCCCACTGTGAGAATCGACAGTCGAATCAGGCTAAAAGTCAATAGCCTTCACTTAATTCCTTTCGCACATTGTGCTGTTTTTACCTGATGTCCTGTCCGGGCCGGGCCTGGACCATAATCCTCACCTCCAGCTCCTCTGTGCCCTGAAATAAGCCAGACTCAATTGCCATGCCTGCGGACAACAACTCGTATACGGTAAAACTAGACAGCACTCAAGGTAACACCCTCACTCGTGTACTCACATCCTCAGACTCCCTCAGCAGCTCCGTGTCCTCCACCTGGACCACGGCGTCGGCTCCGCAAGGAATCGGAGCCCCGGTCGTCACCCTCATCACCTGACCTGGCATCACTGTGTGTGTGGGCTGCACACGCGCACATTGAATCATGAATGCGTTTCAAAAGATGATTGGCAACACCACTGGGATGATATGACCAGACTTTTAACATGTCATCTTTTAATATAGACTCTCCGTTTGTCGAGTCATTGTTGTCATGCTTTGCCACGATTGGCTCAGCTGTTTCACGGCCATGAAACTGGTGATGTGACGGGCTGAGAGTGTGTTTATTAAATCACACAGACGCTCTCATCATTTCAGCAGCACCCTTATTATCACAGTGTATTTGTTTCAGCAGTGTTTACTCACCGTGCTGTTAGTACTCAGAAGTGCTAACAGTAGTGATTGTTACTACTACAGTGCTGGTACCTGTACGGCTAATGCGCACCAACGGTACTAGGTTGTATTACTCTGGACTGTAACACTACCAATAGAGTATTAATAGCTGACCTGTTGTCCGGCCTGTGATTCTCCCATGATGAAGCGATCTCCGGGGCCGTCGGCAGCTACGGGTCAACGACAACCATGTTGATTAGGTTCATTACAGAAAATACAAGATAAGATACTTTGTTATTGTGTCGGTGGTAATTGTTTAGGGAAGTCAGCCGACAGCAGAGCAGTGTGGCCATGTGGAGACAGTGAAGTGAACCAGAGGAGGTGAAGATTACTGTGACAACTACGCTTGTTACTGTACAGTAAGTGCAGTAAAAAGCCAACACTATATAAATACACCTGTTCATGAAGCATAAACACGGCATAAACCTGAAGAGAAGAGATATTTCAATCTGCTCCGTCATCCGCTGTCGGTATGTGTACACAAGCACAGAGCGCTGGCTTGGATAACAGCAAGTTGTTAAACAAAAGCTGTCTGTGTGAATGAATACATTCTAATCCTTTTCTCAATTTATTTTTTTCTAAAAAAAGAAATAAAAAAACAATTATTTATTTATGAAAAACAAATGATGAGAGTATTGATAAAGAAACGCACCCTTATCCCTACGCATGAATGTGAAAATATGTACAGTGAAAACACATGATATGACAGTTCAGTCGCCCAGCATACCAAGTAACCCAACGGGCAAAAAGTACACTGATTGATGTCCAGTTTAAGGTCAGTTCCCTGGTGAGTGAGACATACATCTGTTGTATTGTTTTGTATTGATGGAATTAGTGCTGTTGAAAGTTTTGAGTTTGCATTAACAGCAAATTAAAATGGTATCAGATGGGAAAACAGGGAGGCTTGTTACTAAAATATGATAGAATAATTAGTACATAGACAGGAAAAAATGTGAAATAAGGACCTAAAAGCTTGTTGCATAAATAAAAGCCTGTATGTCTTTGCATTTAAGGTAAATAAAGGCCACTATAATATGAGAGTTTTCAGTTATTTAAACATAAGAAAATTCTCACAAAATGAAATTTAGTTTTTCAATTTTCCAAGCATTGCCAAACCCTTGATATCAATTAGGACACAATTTAGGTTCAAACAAGTCCAGTTTATGTTCAGTTCAGAGCTTGCAGAGCAGTACGGGTCAGTTTACGGGGAACTTGTGGTAAGGGAGGTTGGTGTAGGAAAGATGACGTTTTTGAATCAAGTGGTGGAGGCCTGGACAGGATGGGTCACATGGTGGAACGTGGGATCCATGAAATTAGACCACGGCAATAGATGTTTTAATATTTAAGTGGCAGCAAAGAGGACAGCTTACATACAGAACAGTGTAACAGTCAAATTTACTCAATGCCAAGAAGTGAAAGCATGTAAATGCAGATGTCAGGTCAATTTGAATGGCATTCTCATAGATCCTGCTAAACAGCCGTGTCCCCTGACGTAGTGTTTATCGGACGTTGTGTGGTGGGCATCAGTGGTCTCACCTCGTACAGCGTAGCCGTCTTTAACGGAAGCAGGGAATGGAGGAAGGTTGTCTTTGGCATAGATGTCCTGAGCGAGCACTCGACCCAAACCGTCTGCAGAGATGAGCCGAGCCATGTCGGTTTTAGTGCACACTTTATTATTACCAACAACAAACATGACAATGCAATAATATCTTGTGCATAAAACTGAACAGAACGCACATACCTACAGTACACACACACACTCTGAGGACTCACCTCTGTAGTTAATGACTTCAATTCCCAGAATAGGTGTCATCTCTAGAACTGTGATGAAGGCTTTGTCCATTGACGTCAACGGGAACGGAGACATGCGATGACGACGTGCCACCTTGCTGATGTCCACCGCACTGTGGCCTACACACACACACACACACACACACACACACACACACACACACACACACACACACACACACACACACACACACACACACACACACACGAGTGGAGAATATGTTACTATAAACAATACCACAAAGTGTAAACATTTAAACACAGAGATGTAAGTTACTGTTGCAAGGCTGGCATGTTAATGAGGCGCACGCACGCACGCGCACACGCACACGCACACACACACACACACACACACACACACTGAACTTACTGGCTCTCAGAATGTTCTCATTACTGCCACATCGTGACTGAACCTGCAGAGAGACAGGACAGTTATTCTATATTTGGTCATTGTTTGATGCAAATGTAAGGAAGGGATGATTTCAATGCCTCTCCTCCATAACAGGACAGTTCTATTAATAACGTTTAAGACACAGGACATGGATACATAAGTAACATGAATTCCAGCTGAGACGTTCAAGCCGGGTTTGACTGATGTATCAGTCCAATTCTGTTCCTTAAATCACACACAGAATATCTGCCGGGGTGTTGTCCACATCTGCTGTGGAAGTTCCTTTCCTAGCGCAGCGTTATCAAAACAGTTTGTAAAACCTGTGATGACAGTTTACCTTCTGCATATATCATACTTGTTTACTGCTTTTATTAACATTTTCAACACTTTTTCTTGAGTTGTCTCTTTGTCTTGATTTAAATGTTAAGAACCGTGGTTGCCATTGAATACACATAAAGAAAAAAGGTAAATTCTTGAATAAAGCCAGAATTCAAATAATAGACATGTCCGGTACTAACAAAAAAAGGCCGGTCAACAATAAAGGACAATTAAAAATCACTGAGGATTGGTGGAAATTCCTGTTTACCAAGTTTGATTAACTTGGTAAACTCAGCACTAATGCCAACCGAGTCATGTCCTACTCACCACTCTGCTGCTCTTTGAGAAAAGTTTGTTTCTCCTTTACACAGAAATACTGTTTTCATTCCCTAATTAATTCCAATCTCTACTTTTAAGTTTATCTTCAATGAAAGACAATGCCTCCTGTGCTCATGTTTCAAAATAAAAGCCTACAAAGGAAAAGGAACGGTAGTCCACGCACTGAAGGTTGCAATTCTTCAGATCTGGTGATTAAAACCTAATTAAAATGGTGGCAGATGGGAAAACAGTTGTTACTAAAAAATGATGTAATAATCAGTATTTACATAAAAGGAAAAAACAAAATGAGGCCTTCAAATAAAGGCCTAAAAGCTTGTTGCATAAATCAAAGCCTGAATCTCTTTGCATTTGAGGTAAATAAAGGCCACTATCTATCATATGATAGTTTGTAGTCATTTAAATATGACCTTTAACAAAAAGTTCCTCCATTTTTCCCCCCATATCCAATCGCTTGATATCAATTGGGACAAATTTTACGTGAATGTACCACAACTGAAGATATTTACATTTCAGTTTTGTCAAACAGTCTCATTCACTCCCATTCAACTCCAAACAGCACACGAGGCCCGGAGACTTTTAACCTATGGGTAGTCCATCCCTGGGAGGGAAAGGCCGACAGTCACGTCCGACTACGAACTTTTCAGTTTGGTCTGACATGAATATTTGAAAGCCAAAGTGAGACAGGATTAGGGGTCACATTTATTTTGCTCATCCTCAACACTTATACCATTTGGTAAGGGATCTTAGTGGTTTTAGTGGGACCAAACAACTCTCGAAACAATCCAAAATAAATCTTTTTTTTTTCTTCTTTTTTTTAAAGCTAGGAATTCAAATTGGCAACTTCATCTTTACTGGGAGTTTGTCATAATAAGTGATGAAAGCATTAAAAAAGAAATAAGCAAAAACTCTAATCATGCATGAACTGTACTTAATCGGCTTGTTTTTTATTGGGAACTGCTGAGATAGCATACAAATGTTATTTACATAGGAGTCTTGAAAAGCATATATGAAAAAGCAAACTTAAAATTTCATGCAAAGTGCAAATAGTTTTTTTAATATACATTTCTTTATGGTTGAAAGACTTTTTTCAGAGATTCTTATTTCTTAGTGCTCATTTGTGTGTGTGTGTGTGTGTGTGTGTGTGTGTGTGTGTGTGTGTGTGTGTGTGTGTGTATGAAAGCATACGTGTACCTTGGGTGTCGGGCATGAGGCGGTGGAAAGGCGGGAGGTGGCCTGTGTTGCCCGTGGTGACTCGGAAGGGGTGGAGCTTAAAGAGGCGGAATCTCGAGGAAGCACCTGAACGCCTCGAGAAATGATAGAGTCCGGGATCTACATATACACACACACACACACACACACACACACACACACACACACGCACACACGCACACACGCACACACGCACTTAATGCTAAGTCAAAGAGTTTGTGTTGGTGTTTGGTTTTAGGGAATGCAAACTACACAAACTAATCTGGTGAAGCAAAAAAAATAAAACTCGTATTAATTTAACATTTGCTGCAACTAAATCAAATAGAGGACTGCTTTATCTTTCAATTTCATTCAGGTTACTTTTTTTTCATGTCCCATTCAACTTAACAAACTTCCTCCAAAAGTTACGAGAACATAGACACCGAATCATCCATCTTTCCTTACAGGATCGCTGCTTCAGCACTTTGGCATTTGTTTAGAAGCAACTAGGGACTGTGGACTTCCTGTGATTTGGCACATTCACATGTGGGGTAAACAAAGTCTGTTTCACTTCAATTTACCGACCGAATCCCTGACCGAAGGATTATCTCCAGATAGCATTTGAACTTATTCTTTCTTTCAATGGGTTTTCAACGGGACCCAAAATACAATCGAAGCTCTTATTAATATAATGTCACTGTAGCCTCCATTATTCAGAACAAAAGAGGGAAATACAAAGAGTTTTAAATCTCAGTGTGTGGAAAAAATGTAGCGGGTCATTTGAGCTGGAATCACGGGTACATGGCATTTGTGGTGGATTAAGAACATACAGAACTTCTGGAATTTTTCAAATTTTATGGAGGACTAAAAAGTCAGAAGTGAACAGGGCTTAAATGGTCACTGTGATAAATAACCTATCGGCAAATAGATTTTTCATACCAGCTGGAATTCACTGAAACCAAGAGCGGCCTGAAAGGTAAGGTAAGAATCATGCAAAACCACCTTTGAGAAGGAAATAACCATTTATATCAATACTAGCTGATTCACACAGGTCTATTTGTTTAAGAGCTACATCAGGTTCAACCACTGGTCAAACAGGGAGAAATTGGAAATCAATCTGATCATGTATGCTAAAGTGCAGCATATTTAGATCAAACATGTACCAGGGATAAATGGATGGTTTGATTGTCTCTGTTCTCATCAATGAATTGCCCAGGTGACCACAAAAAAGGACACAATATTTGTCCAATTATTCTTAAGATACATAAAACCCTTTTTACCCAGGTTGGAAAGTAAATAGCCATCACACCTACAAACTGCTTTTATAAACGATGGTTAAACGTTAGCTGGCTAAAATAATCAATTCTTATCTAGCTACCTGAAATATATATAACAGCAGCTGGAAGATTTACTTGTTTTTCTTAAAGGCAACATGAGCAGAGAACCATGGTTGACTGTGAGCTGATCATGTGATTGCGCCTGTGACAGGCTGGCATGACACCATGGCTAGCTGCTCTACTGCAGCTGCATACCAGTTCATTCAAAACTGGAACCTTCTGTATCTTTCCTTAAGCAAGTGTATGGACTTTCTACTTCTGAAGTACATTTTTTACATTTCAGTGTGTAAAGAAACATTTTACTAACATGAATAGTTTGATAAATAATAGTATCCCAAACAAATTTTGGATTGGTTCTTTTCTTCGTAAAGCTGTATTAACTTTTTGGCCACCTGGGGGTGGCAGAAACAAGCAGCTACAATATTGTTTACATATTTTCACCTTATAGCGTTGTTATGATATTGTGTGAGCAAACAGTTGTCTCTTTACACATCCAGCAAACATGTTTGTATCCACCGTAAACTAATACATTTTCACTCTCCCTCTCGCTCTTTTTTGGTCTCCATCAACTCTTGAAAGAAATTATATCTGTCTCTTTAAATGCCGAATGTTCAACTTTCTAGTGTCTAGCTTTGCCCGTCTGCTGTTGCTGGGCAGGTAGTGTACAACGGGATCATTAAAGCCTTTTTTGCCGAATGCTCCAGATACATTTAAAGCAATTCAGAGAAAGGCAGATTCAAAGAACGGTTATACATGTGTGAAGAACAGGGCCAGGCAGTGTGTACCTGAAAGACACGATGAAGTGACCAATGACAGGGCGAGGAGGGGTGTGTGGGAGTGTCTCACCTGCTGATCATGGGTACAGGAGCAGGTGAAATGAGTGGGCGGGGCAGGCGTGTTGCCGAAGAGGTAGGGACCGCCCTTAGCCATGACTGCAGCATGGCTCGTCTGATGGACACACACACACATTCACAAACACAAACATAGACAGACAGACACATGTCCCCATAGACAGACAGGTGAATGAGATGAAATGGAGTGCTTCAATCTGGTTAATGAATGACATCACAAAAAGTGGACATTTTCCTGTAACAGCTGCTCCATCGGCATACTTCTCAATATTAACCAAACTTGAGTGCTAAAGGTTCCCACGTTATGGTCCACATTTAGCTTTTTTTTTTTTAGCAGACGCACATTAAATATAATCAAGTATTTGGAATTGTGAGAGTACGCCATCTGTATCTTGATACATTATCTGGATAAATACATCGCCATGGGCCTTTGCATTGACAACTGCAGCCTGTTGCACAAGCTGAAAGTAGGAATGAGTGTCAACATCATAGACTGTTTATAAGAAGTGGACGTAGTCATGGTGACGTCATTGGTTTGTAGACTGATGTTTTGAAGCCTCATGTTAGGCGATTTCGCAGTCACCATCTTCGAATAGGGCCGTTGCCATGTTTGGAATGTGGAGGAGTGACGTAGAGACACCGCATGTTCTCTGGTAGCAGCAGAGACCTGTCAATCACAGTAATCCCGCCCTAAAGCATACCCTGCTTTATGGTCTATTTGACTCTTAATGGACCATAATTTACTACATGAACATCATGCTGTATTGAAGAAGACTTGAAACTACAGATTGAGACCATAAACTCATGTTTACAATGTTTACTGAGGTAATAAATCAAGAGAGAAGTACAGTCATTTTCTCATAGACTTCTATACAACCAGAGGAGTCTCCCCCTGATGGACATTAGAGAGAATGCAGGTTTTAAGACACTTCCTCATTGGCTTCACTCAGCAGGACCTGAGGTTGCCGCCTGGTCAACACTCACTGCTGAATTGTACCTAGTTGTTACAAAATTCACAGTCAAAACACTGTAGCAGACAGTAAAAATGCTTCCAGTGCAATATTTGGGAAATATTGAAGAAAAATAAATATGTTTTAAGGCTTTAAATAGACTATTTTATTAACAACACTAGGTGTAAACCTAGTGTATGGCTGGAGCGTCCATGGTCAATTTGCTTAATTGTGGCCAGATTGTTGCAGGGATAGTCAGTGGTGTCTATCATGTGAATTCCTGGATATTAAATGTTCATCATCACTTTTCTGGAGTGGTCCCAGTAATATTGGTTCTTAAAGTGTAGAAAACCACATGACATGGTTCAACTATGTTCGAGTCAAACCACAGTTTGATCACCAAAATCTAGTCATTTCATCCTTGAGTCCCTGTGCCAAATTTAAAGAAATTACGTCTTGGCATTCCTGAGATATTGTGTTCATGACAATGCACCGGATGGACGGACGGACAACCCGAAAACATAATGCCTTCGGCCACAGCTATCGCAATAACAAAGCCAAACACGCACACTTATTACTATCAAAAAAAGACAGATGTAATCATTACCAAAATTCCCAACATGTTTTTATCTAATGAAATATTCTGCTTTAATCCACATTTGTTGGCATTAAGGCTTTCAAACATTTTCACTGCGGTCTAAAACTGGTAGCCCTCCCACTCACACAGAGAGAGGCTCGCACCTGTATTAACAGACATTCAAAGCTTTATTCATAAACCCAATAGAAGCTTTGAATGTAAAAAAAAAAAGAAAAGACATTTAGTACAGCCATAGTGCCTAAGTCTGAGTCACATTGTTTGTTTTACATGTAGGGAGCCAGGGCTGTGTATGAATAGAACCGTGAGGAGATATTCACTGAATTTGACAAGAATTGTATTGGATTAGAATCACAGACTCCACCTTTAAATAGGCCTATGTCTTATTATCATTTACATTTTAATTACGGCTAATAAAAGATTACGACAACATTTTCACGACTCTGTCAATCAACTGCTGGAACCTTGTGTTGCACATCGTTGTGGCCCCACGTTTGCCAAGGGGGGGTTTGCTGTTACTTTTTTTAACATGCTTTATGTGACTTGATTTTAAATTGTTTTGAAGAACATGGTCACACGTGTTCTGCTTTATCCAGACAAGATATTCAGATACAGATTTAAAAACCAGCTTTAAACATAGTCTCACTGTCTGTTTGAAGTTGGATTACTTTCCATTCATTCAGCAACTTTCCTCAGCTTGACCCAGACAAGAATTTCTTTTTATCATAGTGGAAAAAAAAAGATGTTTCAGTTTTCTGAAATGCCTTGCTGCCTATTTCCTTTAATGCTAATAAGTGATATTTTTGTAGTCTTCCAGCAGCCAATAGCACTTGAGCAGCAGTTGACTGTAGTACAGTACCCTGCTGCTGCAATGACCCAATTTCCCCACAGGGATCATTAAAGTTTCATCTATCAAGTCTCCAGCAGCAGCAGCGTCCATGGCGACTGGTTTACCTTGGCAGCAATGGCAGCTGCGGTGATGTGGGAGGAGCCATGCTGGTGATGGTGGTGGTGGTGGTGGTTGTGCACATGTGGACCCCGCCTCCTGTCCTCCTCCTCGTCGTCCTCGTCCTCCTCATCCTCGCACTGGGTGCCGCGCTCCATGGTGTGCGTGTTGATGTGCGCGTCGATGTGCGTGTTGGCCAGTAGAGGGGAAGGGGAGGGCAGCTGCTCCAGGGCGGCGTGAGTGGACTTCACCCTGACAGTGGCCTCGCGCAGCAGGTCAATGGCGTGAGGCAGAGCAGGCAGGATGAACTGAAAGCACTCCTGGAGAAAACAACACGACGAGCAAGTTAAACTCCACTTTCAAACACTGGATTGATTGTAGTAACCCCGTCCTTTCTTACTTAAAACTAACTGTGTTTATCAGTACATTGGTAACATTTGATGCCGGACGGTTTTCAGAGCTTTTTCACTGAAAACAGCAGCCAGCTTTAAACAAAAAAGTTAAGTTAATGTTGCAAAAACCCTCTGAAATGGAGCTATCCTCTATATTTTGTCAGGAAAGGGCTACTGTATAGCTATGATGACATATCAAATCACTGCCACACAGTGGTTAAATTACTCTTTTTTTATTCTAATAACTTTTGGGTCACGGAAATTGGGGTATTACAGTATGTACAAATAAATAGAACAGGAGAACAACAGACATTGAACTTTTGCCATGGTCATTTGACGAAGTCAAAAGAAAATGGTGGTTGTTGTTAGTTGTTATGATGACAATGACAATTTCAGTGGGGCCTTAACGAGTGTTGCTGCATCGCTGAACCGGAAGCGGAGGTAGTTCCAGAGCCCAATCAACGGCTGTAAAAGCCAATTCACACTTTCTTTATTACTTACGTATTTATAGAGAGAACTGCCTGCATGGCGGGACTACATGCACACAAACTCATACATGTACGCACACGCGTACACACACACACACACGCATGCGCGCGCACGCACACACACACACACACACACAGATCGATTTGTGTGGAAGTTAGCCCGCTATGAAATGGCTGTCGCTCTGACCACCCTGCAACGTTGATAGAAATGGGAATGTCCGTTCTACTTCTGTTCTATGTCTATGGTTTTGCCCCAAGTCCCAAGTAAATCTCAAGTCAAGTCCTAAACTTAGTTTAAAGTCTTTCACTAGTCAGTATGCTTTCTTCACCAATGCCATTTTCAAATGACAAAGACTTGACAAATTACATTATATTTCAAAGTTAATGTAATAGTAAAAACAGCAAAAAATTGTATGCACCTGTTTCAAATCTAGTCAAAACGCATCATCATCGGCTACAGATTCTCATAATAGCTAGCAAGCAGACATACATTACATGAGTAAGCATGTATAGGGTTCTAGCAGAGTTCAGATAAGGACAGAATCCCACCTGAGAGCCCTTCTTGCTCCCTGGCAGGTTGATGATCAGGGTCTTACCACGGATACCACACACTGGCCTGGAGAGACAATGCAAGTAGGAAGCAGATTAGAGCAGGAGAGGATACCGCGCACACTAATCTGGTTAGAATTGAACAGATTAGCAGATTTAGCGCCGCACATCCCGGTGCAGACAGCATGTCTTAACTGACTGACGGTGAACAGTAGTGGTGAAAATATCAAGTCTTCACCTGGAAAGCATGCCTAGCGGTGTAACGTTGAGTGATCCCATCAGCATGGCGAGAGCCATACCTGGAGCCTCTCGCTCTATCACCTCTCTGGTGGCCTGCAACACAAAACACCCGGCCTCTAGTTCAGACATCAAAATCACTGAATGTATGGGAAAGTGGGTTTAGCGCTGAATTACTGGAGCTTCGCTGATGGCTATTTTTCAATTTGGAAAAAAACCCTCTACTAATACTGCAGGGAGGAAGAGTGATCAGCAAAAATAACGGGGGACCTTTTTTGTGAAGAATTTATAGGACATGAAATATTTATCCAGCGTTTTACAGCCGCTCCTTTGACCACGGAATATATCCAGTCACTATCTGATCAGGCTGGTCGCACTGAAGTGTCAAGAGCGGACACACATATGCAGACACGGCTGACTTCCGATCTGGCGCTCCCCATCACAAAAGTCGCATTAAAAATACAAGTGTAACCACTGCCATGTTTACAGTTTTATTTTATTATTATTTTCACTTTGAAACGTTGCAGTCGGTGGCTCTGTGTGTTTGTACCTCAGGTGTAACATCTCGTGGTGCAAATCCGGTTCCTCCGGTAGTGAGAATGAGATTCAGCTGCTGTTCATCGCACCACTCCAGAAGAGTTTCCTGTGCACATGTAAACACACACGGTTCACAACTACACCATGCATCCTCTTGACCTGGAATGCTATGGGCCCAGCGGGCAGCTGCAGTGGATAAAGACACTTTCATTCAGGATCATATCCTCACTGTATTCAGTAGCTAGAACAGCATTGAAGTGAAGGATCATGGGTGGCTAAATGTTGGATGATAGACAGATGGGCACTGGAACCGCTAATAAGACAGTCAAAAGGAAAAAGATTCAGGGAGTATGTGATGTGGAATGTGCCACGGTTTTCATTCGGTATCTCGATTGCGTCTTCTTCTATGACAGATTCAAACTTTTTGGAGTGCCAGTGGGAAAGAGTGCAAAGTCCAGTCTTGACCTCACATTGCTATGTGTCTCTAAAACTGGGAGTGATTTGATTGCTAGTGAGCTTGAAGCGACGACACATACCTTGATTTCATCAATCTCATCTGGAACTATCTTGTAGGCCGCTATGACTCCTCCTAGCCTGCAGGAGGGGACAAAGACGGAGTGAGGGTAACGTCCGTGCATGTGCATGTGTGCAGACCACAGACTAGAGGGTCAGATCAGTCTTAGTATTAATGCATGCACACAAAAAGATGTATATTTAAATGACGTCATTGGTTTGTGGACTGATGTTTTGAAGCCTCATGTTAGGCGATTTCGCAGTCACCATCTTCGAATAGGGCCGTTGCCATGTTTGGAATGTGGAGGAGTGACGTAGAGACACCGCATGTTCTCTGGTAGCAGCAGAGACCTGTCAATCACAGTAATCCCGCCCTAAAGCATACCCTGCTTTATGGTCTATTTGACTCTTAATGGACCATAATATACTACATGAACATCATGCTGTATTGAAGAAGACTTGAAACTACAGATTGAGACCATAAACTCATGTTTACAATGTTTACTGAGGTAATAAATCAAGAGAGAAGTACAGTCATTTTCTCATAGACTTCTATACAACCAGAGGAGTCTCCCCCTGATGGACATTAGAGAGAATGCAGGTTTTAAGACACTTCCTCATTGGCTTCACTCAGCAGGACCTGAGGTTGCCGCCTGGTCAACACTCACTGCTGAATTGTACCTAGTTGTTACAAAATTCACAATCAAAACACTGTAGCAGACAGTAAAAATGCTTCCAGTGCAATATTTGGGAAATATTGAAGAAAAATAAATGTTTTAAGGCTTTAAATAGACTATTTTATTAACAAGACTAGGTGTAAACCTAGTGTATGGCTGGAGCGTCCATGGTCAATTTGCTTAATTGTCTCTCTCTACAAAAATAGATTTCAATTAGTGCTGGGTGGTATGACCAGAAATTTGTATCACGGTATTCTTTAAGATTCTGGTTTCACGGTATATCACGGTATGTTTTTTTCTCCCTTGACTGTGTTTTTATATAGGTTTATTGTGGCTTACTCTACTGTCAGGAGTACATAGAATATAAAAACATTTTAATGTCATCATGTAAAAAGGCTTTGATTACTAGAGGGTTTGCTTTGCCCCACAAAATGTTACAATATATGAAGGAATCAGAATGCATGAAACAGTTGCAGAATGTAAACTATTTTTATTTACAAACTGCAACGTAGTAAAAAACAGAACTTAAAGTTTTACAATTTTAAGATAGTTGTATAAATACTATAAACTGACCTACACTGTTGTAGAAAAGTGGGCGACTGTACTTGCTTCGGTGTTGTTCGTATAATGTTGGGATCGCAGTCTGGCTGAAGTATTTTCGCCCCCGTAAGACGTACCTTGAATGCTCTGAACCCGTCTTTCTCGACTGTCTGTAGCGGGACCATGTCCTTGCAGAGGTGGATTGTTATTGCGTTCATAATGTCGCTCCACCGCTTGCTTTTCTTGTCATATGCAGTGCCTCGAGCAAATGCCTCTTCAAGCGATGTCTGACCCTTTAGCTTCACTGTTTCACTAGCGCTAACGTTACTGGTTGACGGCCTCGAAAAAAACTTCCAAACAACAGACACAGCTCCTCTCTTGGGCACACATTGTATTGGTGCATCTCCGGTCTCTCTTTGTTCACCCTGCAACACTCTTTTCTGTTCTTTAATGTAACGTTACTGTAGCGACGGAACCTCTCCCAGCTGTTAACAGACTGGCTAACGGGCTAGCTAGCGAGCTGTACCCAGCATGCCGTTCGACGATGTACTTTTATAAATGTACAATTATTAGTGTTACAAATTGTTTATGTGTCACAAACTGTTGTGTGCCGTGGTGTTTCCCTGTTAAAGAGAGTTAGTTGTGGGTTATTAATTGTTGTGTTATAAACTTATAACCATAACCATATATTTACCTGCCTGTTAGGCTGGCTAGGCCTAACAGGCCTGACGGTGTATGAAAAATGTATATCAGACGGGAAATTAAAACCGCCAGCACTAATTTCAATGCAGAAAAAAAGTTATCATAGTCATATCATACAAAAAAATAGGGCTCACAAATGTGTTTCTGATGCATTGACATCTTAAATAAATGTAATAGAAAACATGTTTCGAAATGTATTTGCAATTTTCATCCAAAACACATGTGGATGTTACATTCATCTACAGATTGTTGAATCTGCATTTATAAACTCCTCATCTTGTGTGACCTTCACTGCATTTGTGTGTGGGTTTCTTTTTTGAGACTCCCCTGCCTCAGCTTCATTCACAAATGCCATTTTTTCAACAAGATTTGAAAGTATGATTTCATATGGTCACACAAAGCATTACATCTGTGCACTCTTTAACTACGAACAGGAGGATTGACATCAAACCGGCTACATGCAGCTGTCAGGAGGTCAACATGGTGTCTGGTGGTGCTCCATGGCTGCAGTTGGATTACGTCCTGTATATTTTCCTAACCACTTTTCCTTGACCTCAAGATAAGAGGAAGCACTGAGGCACCTTTCCTCAGCATTTAATGAATCCGGCCAGTTCTCATCAAGGCTGCCGCTTACATACTTCCTGGTCATTTCACTCAGGACACTTCCTCAAAAAATAAAGACCATTCGATTGCATCCCACGTGTAAGTTTAAGTGGAATAACCGTCTTGGCGAGAATGATTAAA
>NW_027176395.1:8304940-8394940 GCF_023349555.1 Cebidichthys violaceus | reverse complement strand
TATTTATTTATTTATTTTTTATTATACCTATTATGAATTATTAAAATGAAAACCTGAGATTGTTCCAAAATCCACTTCAAAGAAAGTGTAGACTAACACGGTGAATTATAAAGTCTACCCAGTGAGTCTTACAATGCAAGCAGTCAAACATCAGACTTTGTTGTGGACTGGTTCTGACAGAGCTAGGGTGGCGGTTTCTCACTATTTCCAGTGTTTATGCTAAGCTACGCTAACCAGCTGCTGGCTGAAGCATATTTAACAGACAGATATGAGAGTGGCATCAGTTCTCTCATCCAAACCATTGCAGGAAAGGGAATGGTACGTCCCAAAAATGTCAAAATATTTCTGTATACATTTTTTTTTCTTCAATTAAAATCTAAATTAAAAACTACATTTTGAAAAGTTAGCCTACAATTTGCTGAACATAGATATAAGTGACTTCTCACCAGAAAACCCAAGTTGTTGAAAAGCTATTACACTTTATTACATTTGAAGACTTATAACACATTTCACACATTTTCATTATAGTCCCTCTGACAGAGAAATTTAGCTTGTTGTGAAGCCTTGGTACCCTTGGTTCAAGGGCAAAACTACAGTATTTAGAGAGCATCCAAGCTATCAACTGGTATTTAGGTGAAAGGGAGTGTGTTCTCAAGAGTGACATTTTCCTCTGAAAGTATAGTTTCAAATGTTTATTGTTTTGTAGTTAAACACCTCCGTTTCAAATAAGAACAGTACCACAGAATGTTACTCTAAATATTCTCCAAGAATGTAGGATAGTTGATTTCCAAAGGACATTAAAAAGGTAAGACTGGCTCTGGATGAACTCAACCTGAACACAAACATGCATTAGACATTTTCTGTATTGACACATTGTTAAGAGTAATATCAACGTGATCATAGGGCAGTGAGCGTGACTAGTGGAGTTCAGCTAAACCAAACCATGACAACTTCTCTTATTTCTCTTTATCTTCAGACAGACTTTAACCCCTTATAGTCATGTTTAACACCACGGGAAGAAGAAACAAACATTTGCATCCCCATCTTACTAATCAATTGTTCTGAAATAAACAGAAACTGCATCAATATACAGTTGTGACCGATTTGCTTGTGGATTCCACAATGAGACTCCCCGACTTCCACCATCGGTCGGATACAGTATGTGATATTATTAGTACTCTGGCTTTATTAATCTGTGCTTTATTGTATTGTACTAACTCAATTGATGAGCCTATATAGTGAGATCCTAACTGTGGGACTTGGCACAGTGTGCCAATTTGATATAATTTTGAAGTCTTTGGAGGAATAAAATGTATCAGGCTTTGGATACATACAAAAACCGTGTTAGTAGGATTCATTAATTGTTGGTTTGGGTTTTTAGAAGCATAGTTCCCTATTGGACACTTCCCTCTTTGGTAAAACCATGACCTAGTGTATTGGAAGTATTTCCAATAGTATCTTAGCTAAATTTAGCACACCACAAACAGTATGCCCTTTCTGCCCACAAGAAGCTGAATCTAATTTCTGTGGTTTCCCTTATGCTGATTTAACAGTCAAAGACTCTGGCTAGTAGAAGCCACTGTTGTTATGTGTTCATGGTCAACATTATTTCATATAATCAACACATTATGCTCCACATATGTGACCTTAAACATGCCTTGCGTCACATTTTACCAACCGCATATTTGACCCTAAACATGACCTGAACTCCTCGGTTAAAAACGTGTCGTGTAAAAACCAGACAAGCGCGCCCCCCCCCCCCCCCCCCGCACACGCGAATAGGCTAGGAACGTGTGTTAACATGTGACATGAGGTTGTCGACTGTTCGGACAGCAGGGGTTAGCTGCCGTTAGCCGAGATGCTCGCTCATCAAAACCACGACAGACTTCCCAGCCAGCTGCTGGGGCGCATCCTCTTAGCATTATTCTCACGTCTCCCCCCGCCTTGGCGAGGAGGCAGCGGGGCTACTGGTGACTGTCACACGGCTGTATACTGGTCCCAGTCCTCCTCTGCACGACTCAAGACCAACATCAGCTGAGCTAATTAGGGAAGCTGCTAAACAACCTGCACAACGGAGGAAAAAAAATCGCTTTGGCAGTCGGCCTTTTCTGCTAAGAATCTTTTAATAGCTACCAAACGCACGATTTATGATTCATAAATGTACATTTTTAAGTACGATAAAAAAGCTGACATTAAGTCAAAATTAAATGGCCGTCAAAGGAACCATGAAAGAAATATTAATGAATAGCGGCCAACACATCGGATCTGCAAAGCGACATGAATAATGCAGCTGATGTAGGCTCGGTATCGCTACATTGCTAGAAGAAAAATATAACGTTCCCTTGCGTCAAGGTGGCAACATACAGCCACAGCCAGAACGGAAGAATGGTGGTTTTTCTTCCACAATAAAAGCGCCAATCTTAGTTAAAAACTCATTGCAGCACTAGCTCGCCAAAGGAATAGCCCCTCTAATTTTGAAAGTCCTCGCAAGTCGTCCCTTTTTCATACTGTCTCACTTGACGCCGATTAAAATATATCACTACAATGTCGTGCAGCTATCATAATCATAGCTATAATGACAGCCAGTCTGTCCACGTACACATATACATAAAAGACTTTACCACATAAATGCAAATGACGTCGTTACAAAGCAAACTCCACATCTGCCCGACCTGTCAAACAGGGAAGGCAGCTAACGTTAGAGCAATGACAGCCAACGAAACCGGTTAGCTTAGCATACTGGATAACGACAGCTAGGTCGGCAGCGGAGACAGCTCGTATCGTGACACCGACGTGCACAGGCAACCGAAGGCAAAACGCCACGGAGGTGCACTACGGAGAAGTGTTTTATCGCATTTGACCAAACTCCTTACCCGTCAGAATCCCCACTCGGGTCTGATGGTCGTGGTTGGTGAGCACCATCCCGTCCGCCGCCATGTTTACAACCTCTGTCTGCACTGTGCCGGCACATAGGGGAGAGCGGGGTAAGAATTACCTTGCACGGCAGCTGGATTCTCGCGATGTCACGGCAAGATCACGCGAGAATCGCAGGATCACATATATTATACTCACACACGCAAAAATCCATCTAGTCAGGATTCAAGTAACGCGTTTGTGTCCGGTAAGCCAGAGGACGGACCAAATAAGCCTGAGCTACTGACAGCTAAGGACATTGCTTAGGTGTGTGCGAGACCACTGTTTGTTCTGGACAACAATGGCGACTCCTGAAGAGGTTAGCGTAGGTGCTGCAATAGCATCAGCTCTATCAGAACAGGTGAGCACTTCATTGAGAGAATAGCAAAAAACCGAACTTCAGTGCCTTATATTAGGGGGTAAATGGTGTTATATTGGGGCCCCTAACAAGTTAATCCAGCACTGATATACACACAGTGAAGATGATGGTCAGTGTCAGACTCGTGCTGTCTGAGGGGCAGGGGCAAAAAAATAGAAAGCATGTAGTGCAGCCTATATGTCACTGCATCGCATTTTCTCCATTTCAATGGCACCCCAGAGGGCACTATTTTCTCCACTGGTCGGGCACCCAGAGGGCACTATTTACTCCACTGGTCGGGCACCCAGAGGGCACTATTTACTCCACTGGTCGGGCACCCTAGAGGGCACTATTTACTCTACTGAACGGGCACCCAGAGGGCACTATTTTCTCCACTGGTCGGGCACCCAGAGGGCACTATTTACTCCACTGGTCGGGCACCCTAGAGGGCACTATTTACTCCACTGAACAGGCACCCTAGAGGGCACTATTTTCTCCACAGGAAGGTCACCTTAGAGTAGCTATTCTCAACCACTGGGCCGGAGCCCCCCTCAGAGTGCCATCTAGTGAGCTGCGGAGCTACTGGCAAATAGTTAGATTGAATTGAAAAAAAATAGTTTCGGTAATTTACAAAGCTAATAATTTCATGTCTAAAGGTGCTCAAGAACAAAAAAAATTGTAATTCAAAGAAATAATTTGCTAATTTCAATGATCAATTGGATTTGAATATCACGACATCATGAATCATGACACAAAATAGAGAGAAATGTGTTTTAACTGTTGGATAGAAGGACTGTTCCCTCTGATATACTGACACAAAATGGATCGTTTTTTGAAACAAGAAGGGGCAGACAACCCTGCACCTGTAAAAGCTCAGAAGCATTACATTTGGATTCATAATGTCCAGCAGTGATTGTTAAGGGTTAGCAGAATATTTATTTTGGTCATTACATCCGACATATTTACAGTATTTTTTCTTTTTTCAATGCTCAGCAAAAGAGTTGAGTTGTTCATTCATCTTCATGGGAACTCCAAATGACTCAAACAGACTCAGAGAGAGAGAGAGAGAGAGAGAGAGAGAGAGAGAGAGAGAGAGAGAGAGAGAGAGAGAGATTACCAGCCTAGTTTACTCAAAAACAGTTCTACAGCATCGAGAAGGGCATTCGCTTTTTTGGGGTACATTTATACAGATTTACAGTACTTTTATAAAAGTGGAACCCATAAGATCTAAGCGGACAAAACTAATGACGACTGCAACACAAGAAGATGACATTACAGAGAAGACAGTATAACTCTCTAAAGTAATATTCAGCCTTTCATTTTAAGACCAAACCAAGTCCAACATTTACTTCCTGTGTGCTCGTATACAATTGTAATTTTATCAACATTGCCTTTAAGTCGTCAGACTTTCATCTTCTCAAAGTCTTGCAAGTCTTCTAGTGTGTAGTCGTCTTTTCTCACAAAATTTAAGTGAGTAATGTACTATTGCACTAATGCACTACTCTTAACCAAACCAAAACCTTATTCATAGTCCCCTTATTAAAACTAAAGATGATATTTTACTATTCAACTTCACATTATAAGTATTGTTGGACCCTTATGTGCTCCTGTAGTCGACCCACATCCTTAAGGTCAGCTCAACTACCCTCCTGTTGTTCTATGTGACCGTGTGATTTGCCAGAGCGTTGCTATGGTTGTATTAAGTGCCTCTCTCAGTGGCTCAAGTGCTGCTCTGGTCGGCCAAAGAGCCCCGGTGTTCCTCTCATAGGTCCAGCTAGTCTCTGGTCCACACACACGTCCTCCTTGGTTGTCCATCTTCCCGTCTGGTGAGCTCACATGCTCCCTCTAGTCAGCCCAATTATCCTCTTGGCCTGTTTGGCCCAGGTGGAGTTGATGGTGGGCAAACATGTTAAGAGGCTTTAATGTTAATAAGCTACTAATCAATGGGTTTAAGTTGAGATGCACTTGAGCTTTGAAAGTGGTTCAACTGTACGTTTTGGTCGCAGTTAAAAAGACAAAGCAAGTTATGCTGGAGGAGCATTTACATGTTTTATCATTGTTTTTAATGGCTTATTACTAAACTATTAAGACCATTAGTTACAACCAGATTCTGCAGCATTTTTTTGTATTTGGAGATAGAGTGAAGTCCAAATTATTTCTGTGCCCGTGGTAATGTCCATATCCACTTCATTCGCTCCGACTGCCCCATGATGAATTTGCAAAGACTGAACACCCATTGATCACCACAGAGGATGAGAATGTTGGCATGATAAGTTCTTACCTCTCAATAAGCCGGCCTGGTCTCCAGCAGGACGCCAGTGTCCGATGGCTGTCCACGAGGAGGCAGCAGTGTACAACGCTTTGGTTCATGAACTGACAGCCATCACCTCCAGTGAGTCCTCCACCAAGGTGGCAATCCCATGAGTGCTGGCTGGCTACAGTCTTCTTCTGGGTCTATTGTCGGTCCCTGTGAAGGCCTTAGGCTTAGGCCGTGAGCCTGTTCTATATGTTAGTTATCAGGGAAATGATTAGTGCCTAGCTTTTCAAATCATGGGAAACAAAAATATTAGTTTGTTCAATTCTTTGATCTGTTAAAAAATATTCTATTAATTGAAGGTAAAATCATTGACACCATAGTTGAAATTGCTGGATTGCTTCACATCAGAAAAACAGGAAGTGGGGTTGTTATTCCATCACAAACAGAAGCTTGAGTCCCTTGTTGTGGAAAGTCTCTGAAACCACTTGAATCCGACACTGATGGATTTAAAGATTATTGAGATTATTATTGATCAATAATAATAAGAACCAGATACTCGCACAGAGTTCTCTCTTTTACATTAGACAACTTGACCTGTTTAGCTTTCTAGAGCAGTAGTTCTCAACTGGTCTGGCTGCGAGACCCACCATTACCTCTTAATGACAAGCCGCGACCCAAATTTTCAACTTCTCAAATGTATTAAATGAAAAGATCGTGCAGTTTGAACCTGAGCTGAAAGTGTCCTCTGCAGTCGTAGTAGTAGGGAGCTCTCTTGTGCAGAGAAATTGTTCCTGTCAGTCCCCGTCCCACACACGTTTCACGTAAACGAGTAAAACTGCTTTGTTTGTTATGTTTGTTATGTCTGTAGATTCGTCCATTTGTAATGCAAAATGACCACTTGCCTTAATTCAAGCTGTGGTCTGTTTGATGTCGTCCGACATGTCTTCAATTCGCCTTCTTATAGTGTCATTTGACAGAGGTATAGTTTTCAGTTCATCCGCTGCGGATTGATCCAACATGTTCATGTCCATGGCTGCAGGTAAGTAAGACACTTTTGTGATGTCCTCAGGTCTTGAAGACGTCTTCGAAAGTACTCAACAGGTTTATCTTTGAGAGAAGGGTGTTTTGTCTCCAAATGCCGCTTCAGTTTTGACGGCTTCATGCTTTCTTGTGCCAGAACCTCGCTGCACAAAACACACTGAGGTTTTTGCCCTCTTTTGTCCTCAATGTAAGAAAATCCATATCTCATGTAGTCGGTGTCGTACTTGCGTTTCGCTCAATTAGCATATGAAAACAAACTTTGTGGGTGTTCTTCTATACTGTGAAATGGCGGGTGTCTATTAGCATTACAATGTATTAAAGCCAAATACTGTTAAGGAGTGTGAATAACTCCGCTGCATAAAAAATTCCCTTCAAAATAAAAGCACAGGATTTTTTTTATATTTTTTTTTACAGGCAAAGTGAGGCGCTACCCACCAGTTGAGAATCACTGTTCTAGAGAACATGGACATTCATAGCCGTTGGTTATCACCCTACACACCTTTTCATTGACACAAAAACACATTCCCTCATAAGTAGATGTGTATGAAGGACATAAGATCTTTAAACCACGTCCCCTGCAGTAATACCTAGTTTGCTGGTAAAAATGCTTTCGTGTTTTGTTTTGTCAATGTCAGATGAAGGACAGAGAATGAAGACTTTTAACAGTTAAATGTCTGCACAGGACGTATAGAGATTGATCCAAGAACTCAGAGCATGAATTTCGTTTAGTTAAAATACAACCAATGGATTTATGATAAGGTCATGAATGTTTTTTTCTACAGTAGCATCTGTAGGTATAGGGAAAGCAATACAAATATTAAATATAAAAATGCACAATATATACAATAAAATAGAATAATATTAAATGAACTAATTAAACAATAGTGCAAAGATTTAACAAACAAACAACAATAACAGTGTTATAGTTTTGTGATTGATTTGGCCGGAGGTGATTTATTATAAAGTCTTATTGCAGTGGGCAGGAATGATCTCCTGTTTCTGTTCTTGTGACAGCGGAGCTGGATGAGTCTGTTGGAGAAAGTGCTCCTTTTGTCTGTTCTCAATTGAGAATAATGATGAAGTGAGACAACATGATGCTGACAAAATAGATGTAAAAATGAAATATAAAGTTCTCGCATTACTGAGGAGACCAGATCTATAGAGATATAGAGTCCCACCCTGACTAGAATAATTTTGGGGGAAAAGTTACATTTAATGTAATGCACCAAATAAAAAACATTAGCTTTTCAACGTCACATCAGTTGAATGATGTACTATTAGTAAGACCAATACATGGACAAAATTGACAATAGTGAAATGTAAAATAATAGAAAAACAGTCCACCGTCTGTTTCTTTGTTTCGTTTATTATACCATAAAGGCTGGAGGAGAGAAAAAAAATTAATTTTTAAAAATATGTTGAAAACGTTTTTGTTCTTGTTTTAATGAAATCAACCAAAAAGAGAGCAATAGCGATGAAGCACTTTAATGCTAAAGATAAATCAACTGGCACAGCAAAATTAATCTGTGAATAGGACATAATGCCTAAACTCCTAGCCATCTAACCGCTGACATACAAGCCAAAGCTGGGAGCAGTCCGTCACTCACAATAGCTTCCTTCTGTTTTCTCTGGAGGCTACTGGGCCACTTGTCCTCCTTGGTATTTAGTTCTCAGGAGTCTACATAATTCATTCAATAATTGCATTGGGATCCAAGCTCTTTAAGCTAGCTCGGTTGCTAATAGGACAATTGGTTCACACAAGTTATTCAAAAGATGTTGTGAAAGTAAGCATGCATGAAACATTAGTTTATAACTGTTTCACTCCTGATGTGACTCTGTTCACTCAGTTCATCTAAGCCTAATTTTACGATGTTCAAGAATATAAACGTGTTTTCTGGATGACCAGCAGCATGAGCCGGCGGGAATGGACACTGGAAAGATCATTTGTCCCATTTGTTCTGTAAAGTACTATATATTGTGCTGTGTAAAAGAATCCATGAGAATAGAGTATGAAAAACATCACTACGCCCATTATGTCATTTTTTTCCACACTGATATTGGATGCTCAGAGTGCTCCAGAAGTCAGGTGACGGCGTATAAAGAGCGAGAAAGGCCATATAGGGAGGAGAACAGGGTTAACGGATGTTTGTTTGTCAACCATGGACCATGGACTACTCAACGTATGTATGTAACTTAATTTACGTACCAAACATCCTTATTTAGCACAAACCACAATCTTCTCCCCAACCTAACCAGGTAGTTTTATTTGAATTCACAACATAAACCTTGTGTTGTAAACTGTGACTGTGTTATATGTGACGAGGGCTTTGGTATTTATGCGCCTTGCAATGAAATCATGTTGTCATAGCTGCAGTGGTGAGCCGTCAGGGCCAGCTAAGCCTTCTCTGCTGGCCTGAACAGAATTACAAAGTTATAGCTATTTTATAATTAGATGCCCTCTAGGTAGACTTTGCAGATTAAAGTATATGGAGACGATATTGATGATTGTCATCGTCTTCAACCAATCAGATCTTTAGTTTGACATGTTGGGCGTATTCTTTGACGTGCCAGAGCTACCCAGGTAGCCTGCTAAGTACGTCAGCATTAAGGTGTGCCGTGATTGGTCAGTGGGCCAGCGTGACTTTTGTCAAACAGAAAGCTAGCTAGCAGATCTAGTGTTTAGTAAGAGTTCAAGTTGAAACATATGGAGGCAGGGGAGGCAGGTGAGGCAGAGCCTTTTTAGTAAAAAACTAATAATGCTAAAATAAAATAAATATTAATATTTCTCTAGTGATCTGTGCTATAAATGTAATTTCTGTATGATTCCAATAATTTCAAGCATTTTTATAATCAAAACCGCTGAATTAGCGCATGTCCTGTTCAAACAGAGGAGACACGTGAGGTGAGGCAGCGACGAGCTGTGCTTCACCTCAGATTGTGAATCCCTGACTAACTGGGTTGAGCGCGTGCCTTTTGCTTTCTCATTGTTTGTCATCACTGTAATATTTGTAGACACTTTTATTATATGCCCTTTCTTTACATAGAATAGGTAGACTGTATTTCACGTCTGTGTAGAACATATTTAGTGTCGCTGATCTGACAGTGAAAAAGCACAGAGGGGAGGCAAACACTACTCTGCCTCAAAGAAGAGGGCATGCGAGAGCCCACGGGTCGGGTTTATGCTTGTTCTGTCGTTGCTCTTCTTCTACACTTTTCTTCTTCTTCTTATATTTTGCTATGACCACAAAAATGTAAGATTATATATCCAAGCTTAAAAATGCCTCAGAAAACAAGGAAATATGACCAAATCAACAGTAATTCAACGTCGGACATGTAAAGTAACCTTTTATGTGTTTGTTGTTCTCTTTATACATCCGTGGTTGTTACACAGATTATCACGGAATCTCACGATTTTCGCGGGTGGCGCCCGCGAGCGCTCCGCTTCTGAAACGCTCCCGGTGGGGCAGATCGCGGCGCACACGCTCCCGGTGGAATCAAACATGTACCTTACCTATGTGTGTGTAAAGAATGCCGATATGAAATATGAAAAACAACCAGTAGTCAATGTGCAAGCTGCAAATTGAATGGTGATTTAAGCTACTCTATTGGGTTCATATATTTGTAAATCTGACTTATGTAGTGTCAGTGCCTCACCAGCCACGAACCTCACCACACGTCACTGCACTCAATGGTGTGAAGAAGGAGGAGAAACGGATTTTTGGAGAAGGACATTTCCAGAAAAACTGACATCGTATCAAAGGGTCTGTCAAGCCCACAGCTAGCAGCCCTGACCCAGCATGGAAAAGGATTTGTACGAACAATATTTCTGGCTGACAGCAGCGGAGAAGCGTTGCACATATTATGGCTAAGAATGCATTTTCATTTGCAACTGAGCTCTTGGTGTTTGGAGCTGTTTGGAGTTATGCTACGCTAACCAAAGCAGCTACAGGACACGCACAAACTACGTGCTTTTGAAAACTTTTGTACAACGGTTTTAAACTCTTTAACAAAGAAAGGAGGATGGACCATCTTTAAGTGAACAGCAGCTGTGGTAAGTGAACTGCTTTCTACTGTGTGCAGCCTCAGCTGTTTTTTGTTATTGTTCCGGGTTCAGAGGTCACAAAGCCTATTGTCTGTTACGTGAGCACAGTCCGAGATGGGCAAAAATACATCATAATGTATTTTGATACAAAATACCCTTCAAATAAATGTATTAAAATAAAATACAAAATACTGGTGCCATAAAATGTAACAAAATACAATACATGTATTTTGTATTTAAAATATAGGAAATGCTTTTTTTTTGGAAACATGTTGTCCACCTGGCCAACTGTAGAATGTATGAAATAATAAAACTATGAATACTTTCATAATATGCCTTTTACAATAAAATAAATTGGATATTTAAGTTGTTGTTTTTTTTTTTAACAAATGGACATCTACTGTCATAGCCTGGCTAACTGTGAACTATAATATCTGCCAGTAATTGATATGGCATTATGACATTCACATTGAAAAGATACAGCATAACTTGTAATACAGTGCAAGATTAGATGGTCAGACGTCTCTTGATAAGGTTATCATGAACATACAAGCTCCCGATCTCCCTCTTCCTATAGCTAGCTACTCCACTGATAACCTAACTTGCTAAACACTGGCTATGCACTAGCCTAGACAGCATGCTAGCATCATTAGCATGTTAGCATCGATCGCTATCGATAGATACTGAATTGGATACACTTCATGTAAAGTTCTCCTTCTTTTAAATGAATATTGTCCTAATAAAACTGTGGTATTGCAACAATACATCAATGGAGAGTCAATGGTAATAATAACTAAACGTAAATGTTATTTCTCGGAAATGGTAGTTCGACAAAGAACTCAAGGTCCACTTACTAGTTTATTTTCCCCAATATACCATCCACCAATATGTCCTTTGGTGGAAGTTTAACACTACTGCGCAAACTCCCTCCTCCGTTAGAGACAGTGTTGTTGATGTTGCTGGAGGATAAAAGGAAAGCTAGTGAGTGGAACTTGAGTTAAAATGATTTTGCCAACAATACTGCATAAATTCAGTCTCCACTGTAGATTATCTTTATAGTCGCCACGTCTTGCTCCTCAGCAGGTTTTGAGCGGCTCGGCTTATCGAGGTTGGAGTTGACGTTGAGGACCCATTCCGTGATCCTCTGGTTAGTGTAGTACTCATCCTCACCGTCCTCCTCCAGCCTCTTGGGACGACCTTTGTCTTCAGAGCCCTCGGATTCTGTTTCAATGTCTGAGTCATCGGAGCAGAAATCCCTTTGTTGCCTTGCTTCGCAGAGACTGGCATCATGTTCGGCAGTGACTGGCATCGTCGTGCTGCTGTCATTGGCGCCAGGATTACTAGCGTCGTTCTTCTTTTGTCGTACCAGAGGGTCCGCTGGTGCTGGAGTTGATGTTGCAGTTGGCTGACCATCAAAGGTCCGCTGAATCAGTCTGCTGCAAATCTCCGAATCCTGGACTGCTGCTTTGCTTCCTGCTGCAAGAGCAACACTGATTTTACTATATTTATTAGACTTCTCATTCACTTTCCCACATTGTGTGACCAACACATGAAACACTGTCATCACGGTGCTATATCCTTTTGGTTTGGATGTCTCTTTTCTGTGTGCTGGCAGAGCATTAGTGCGTTCCACTTTGCCAGAGATGGCTCTTGACTGGCTGATGGGTGGAAGAGGGACGCTTGTCGTTTGTCTTGGTTTGGACGGAACCGTGAGACATTTCGTCCTGGTCACAGCCTGCGCAGTGTCAGCTAATTTCGCTGCTGCTTGGAGATAAGTGGATGGCCGTGTTTTGATGTCTGAAACAACTGGTATGTCAATCCTTTGGACACTGATCTCCAAAGTCCCACGTCTCCTTTCTGTGACGTTCAATCCCCATTGTCCGGACCTCCTGCTCCTGTTTAAATCCGACCCATCCTGCTTGTTGTGAGCGACCGTGTGTGATCTTTTCATGGCTTCAACAACTTGTTGCATGCTCTGTCAAGAAAGCGGATCCATATTTGACACACATGGACTCACTTTACTGTCAACCTTCCTTTATACTGCCTGTCCCTTCAAGACCCCACCCACTTCACACACACACACACACACACACACACACACACACACACACACACACAAACCTGAAGGGACACTTGATCCGTAACATTACAAGGTTACAAGGTTTTTATGTGTCATTGTACAACAGGGTTGCACAACGGAATTTAGATTGTAGTCCAAATTAGCTACATAGGAAATAAAACAAACAACAACAACAAAAAATAACTATTATATATGAAGGATGGAGGATGAGTTAAGGAGTCTTACAGCCAGCCTGGTGGTTCGGCAGCTGATACTTCTGCATCTCTTTCCAGAGGGCAGCAGGTGAACAGGTGTGTCTGGGTGGGCTTTGTCTTTAATATCCTTTAGCTCTTCTCAGGCTCCTCTTCTCACAAATATCCCTGATGCTCAGTAGATGGTACCAATGATGTTCTGGTTTTAGTTACCCGCTGTAGAGCCCTCCTGTCCTGGTCTGTGCACATCCCATGCCAGTTTGTAATGTTTGCAGTCAGGATGCTTTCTATCGCTCCTCTGGAAAAGTTAACAACAACATGGCACTGGAATTTTACCTTCTTAAGTTTCCTTAAGAAATACAGCTATTTATGAGCTTTCTTCACCATTGATGGAGATGTGTGAGGACCATCACATTGTTTGTGATGCTGATTCCCAGGAACTTAAAGCTGTTAACTTGCTCCACCTCAGCTCCATTGATGTAGACAGAGGTGTGCGTCTTCACCTCCTTTTTTCTAAAATCAACAATCAGCTCATTGGTTTTACTGACGTTGAGCAGTAGGTTGTTCTCTGAGCTCCAATCTTGTTGATTTCCTCTCGATATGAAGTCTCATTGTTGTTTGTAATTTTGTCGATGACGGTGGTGTCGTCTGCAAACTTCACAACAGAGTTCTCTTCATGTTTGGGGTAGCAGTCGTGGGGGTACAGCATAAACAGAGGGGGGCTGAGCATTGATATTAGCATGTATGCCAGTGCTTGTTGAATATTGAATACATCACAAGAACATTTGCACTGGACAAAGAATGTTTGTACTTTGTTGTTGATCCACCTAAAAAATCTGTTACAGAACTCTCTTTCCCAATGTAAGTCTATGGGGAAAAATCATTTTGGGCCCCATCACGTGAAATTGGAATTCTTTATTTGCTTTAAAGCTGGACGCTCTTCCTGGGGGGGCTGGGCACATGTTAATGAATTGTAGACAGGGCCATGCTAGCTGTTTACGTTACTTCCAATCTTTATGCTAAGCTAGGCTAACCATGACCTGACTCCAGTTCTGTATTCAACACACAGACATGTGTGTTTGTGTCGGTGCTTCATTCCAGATGTTTTGGATCTGGTTCTTCGTCTTCCAGGAGATTCAGCCTCTCCTCTTCTCTCTCTCTCTCTCTCTCTCTCTCTCTCTCGCTCTCTCTCGCTGTCTCTCTCTCTCTCTCTCTCTCTCTCTCTCTCTCTCTCTCTCTCTCTCTCTCTCTCTCTCTGTGTGTTTGTTTCCCTTCTCCTACCTGTGTGAATGGTGTTGTCTGTCCTCTTTCCAGATATCCATAGTGGAGAGGAGGTTGCGTGGCTCAGGTCCTATTTGTTTGAATCTTCTCGGATCCATTCTTCATATGTTTACAATGTATCTATATTTTGTATCATGGTATATGAATAAAATGGACTTGACCTGACCTGACTTGACCTGACTGGACCGACGACCTTCCTAGCACGCCTCTTTTAAAATATTTACCACTTAGGGTATCTGATCTAGCACTGTGGATATAGAGGTAGACGTCGCCAGATCAGGAAATGACTGGTGTGCACTGCAAACCTAAGAGGTTTCAGTTTCAAGTCACGTTCTTAAGAGCTCCTCAGTGACTCCATCTAAATCCACTTCCTGGTCATTTAATTAAAGCTGTGCTCAAACTGGGGAAGTGGAGGAGGGGGTTATTAAGCAGCTGTCACAGACACTGTGCACTCCCTTGCAGCATGATTTGAATGAATTATATTTAAAAAAAAGATCAAATATAGTTTTGAGAATAATACTCAAAATGGCTCCAATTTTGACAGAACCCAACAAGTGTTTGGTGGTAATACATCACTGTCAGTCTCAAATGTGCTGACCTACACTGTGCCTCCAAAAATGACTGTAGTTAAATGAAGATAATATCTCTCCCGTCGGTTTGTTTGGACGCATATGTCACCAAACATGTTGAAGCGGTCCACGAGGATCAGCTCTGGAGTTGCAGTGGATGTATTATGAGCTGTGTGTTTTGTTCTGTGACACTGTACACCGCCTGCTGCAGGTGAGCTCACTTCTTCCATTGACAGACAGTTAGGGATTTATGTGACAGAAAAGGGGGTTAAAAATTCAGATTTCAAAGGAAGCTGACATATTATAAGAGTTGTGGATTTTAATGCCCAACTTTATAATAAGATACAAATATATATAATATTCACTGCTCTCTTTCCAAATTTGCAATTGGGTGAGATACATTTCTGCAACAGCATTTAAAAGAACTAAACAATTTATTGGAAGCAATATATTACTTTACCAATGCAATGTACATATGAATGGAATCAGATCACAGAAATAGGACTTAGAATAAGAGTCCAGTTTAAACTCTTATTCTAGATCAGTCATAGAAGTGGCGTTTTTTTGTGAAGATTATCTCACTGAACAAAATGTGTAAGCATCATAAACGTTTGCCACAGAGCTTATTTTCTGCAAAAATACCAAATTCCATTGGCTTTTTTGTTGAGTGAACCTGTTGGCCTACAAAAATACTCTATCGCTTTAAATCCCAATTACAATGTGACTTTGTTGAATACTTCATTCTGATTGGTCAGTTACCGCATTCTACAGTTATCTATAGCAGACTGCTGTCATGAATAACAAACCTTTGCTATGGATGCAGCACTGATTTCCTTACATATAGTAAGAGGACAGTGTTTGTTTAGCGAAAGCAATAAAATCATCTTTAAATCAATAAAAACATTTTAAATATTTGTTTTATTTCAATATTTTTACTAAGTAGTTACAACAGGTGTTATTTGTATTATGTTCTCCTCCTTTTGTTCAACATAAGAATGGTGCATGACACAGCTAGCTTCAACACCTTTGCATATTTGACCCTGTCTTGCTTGATTTCAAACAATTCTGATTTGTTATTATACGTCTACATGAAGGGGGATTGCAGTATTTCCACATTCACGTCACTGTACATCAAGAGTTACAGTTAAACATTTTATGAAATCTCAAGAGTTGATCCAAGGTTAAAGTAGAGGCATTCCAAGCCCTGAGAACAGACTGTGATGCAATACTAAAGTTCTATCACTGGAGGGCGCTACCGCAATGCAGTATACAGGGTAGCAGCTGCAGTAGAGCATACACACGCTACAAATTCTTGTCTCTGTTTACAGAAAAAACGTGACCAGAATCTCGTCACATTGTTTTAAGGTGAAAATCAAGAGTTTACAGACAATCAAAGTCAGTATCTGAGACCTCTCCTTTGTTTTCAAGTTGATAGGTTTGCAGGGAACGACCCGCTTCATCTGCGATGAGGGAAATTGTGATAATGGGTGAGGAATCTGTCACAGAAGATACAGTCACTTATACTGTACTATCTACAGTCGTTATGACATGAGAAGCCAACAAGTTGTCTTGTTCTTCTGCATTTAACTGGGTCAAATCCTGTCACAGTTACACTGCGCAGTGCGCAGGCGCAGCTTGTAGGCTGCCTGTCAGTGCCATAGCAACCAGAGAGACGACGTCAACATGAACATGGTGAGTGTTTGTGTTGTCGCTTCATTTGTTTTGTTGCTATTTCGTGTTTTTTAGCGACATGTTACGACTCTAACCTTTCCGAACATGCAACGTCTTTCTTTCGGAGGGCTATATTAATTGACATTACGTGGGATATTGTTGTCGTTGTTAGCTAACATGGGCTAACTTTAATTAGCTGAATTGGATAGCTAACGTTAATTAGCTGGCTAACGTCGAGTCTGCCCTAAACGTGTGTGGATGTCTGTGTCTAGTTTGCCAGTTTTTCCTCCCGCTAAACCGAGTATTGGGAGGACTAGGACGAGGACTAATAGTTGGAATGGCTGCTCACTCAGAATAAAGGGTCTTAGCTGCCAAACTCCCCCAAATGAAAATGGAAATAAAGACATTGTGCATATTAAAAGCCTGTGTGTTTAATGTAGCACTGTTCTATCTTATCTACAGTAGCCATCTGCTGTTTTGTCATCACACTAGCATCTAGCCTCTCCCTGTCTAATTGAATGTTATGTAATGTCTCCAGGCCAAAGCAACCACTGTGAAAGAAGCACTGGCCAAACTGGTGAGTGGCATACATGCACAGAATATCATGCAATATTTTTTAATATGATTATTTGTTTGTGTTTGTATGAGTGTTTCAAATTCATGACTGAAAGTAGTTGCATGATGGTAGCATAGGTGTTATAATTACATCTTTTGATCTGTGTGTGTGTGTATGTGTGTGTGTGTGTGTGTGTGTGTGTGTGTGCGTGCGTGCACACAGGAGGAGAAATCAGGGGAGAAAGTGAGCGAGAGTAAAGCCATAAAACTGTATGGTCAGGTTCCTCCTATAGAGAGGATGGATGCCTCTCTCTCCACACTCACCAACTGCGAGTGAGTCCTGTAACGGCACAACAAATAATACACATAACATCTATCACACTTTTGTCCATCCTGATAGAGGATCCCTCCTCTGTTGCTCTCCCAAAGGTCTCTTCCTCTTTTCTCCCCGTTAAAGGGTTTTTTGTGGAGTTTTTCCTGTTCCGATGTGAGGGTTCCGGTACAGAGGATGTTGTATGTTTACAGATTGTAATGCCCTCTGAGGCAAATTTGTGTTTTTGTGCTGTACAAAAATAAATGTAATTGAATTGAATAGGTTGATATGATAATACTGTCTGGTAAAGCTACACATTTACACTGATTCAGGCTGAGCAAAATCTACAGTAGGAACCTTCCAACATGCACTAGGTACAGTATTATTTGGCACTATATTATATCATGTTCAGCTGGTGTTTGAAACGATTTGGTCAATTTCAAAAGTATAAACTGGGCGTTGCTCATGTCAGTCAGCTCTCTTCCTGAGTACAATTTGGATTTACTTTTTAGAGAGTCTAAGGAAATACATCTTTAATCTGTGAAAATGGATGGCTGGTATAACCCTCTCTGCTTATTTTCATTATCAATCAATGTACCAGTCATTTAGAATAAACTGATTGATTCAGCCTTAATTTGCTAAAAGTTCCTGTTTATATGCACCATGGCAGTGAGACCTTGGAGCTACTTTTTGTCTTGAAATTAAATTATCGAACAAAGGAGTTCAGGTTGGTAGATAGAGGTAGATAGGTCGGTCACTGTGCAGTTCACCCTTAGACTGCACTTCCATGACGTTTTCTTACTCTTAATAAATCCCCCAGAAAATACCCCTTTAATGCATAGATATTTTTTTGTTCCAATCATAGGCTGTATCCATGAACACGACTACTTTATCGACATTCACACTCTCACAAAACGTCACTGTTTTTGTCAGAAATTCACACATTCAGAAGCAGTTACACTGACAGAATAAATCCAAACATCAGAGTCCAAGAAACAACCAACAGATTTCCATTAAGCACACAGCTTCGAATGTGCATAACCGCTTATAAACACCAATTAAGCACACAAATTATTGTCCAATACTTTAGTAGATCAATTATGTTGATGTTTCCAAAAAACAACAACTAAAAAAACAATTAAACTGCAGATAACACAAAACTCACAAACTTCTTACGGCATCAATAGGACATTTATGTTATGCTTTTTTCTCATTTATTTGGGAAGATGGTCCTCGGACATTTTGTCACGATAAGAAATAGGTCTTGAGTTACAAAAGGTTGAGAATCACCGCTTTAAAAAAACACCCTCATTGAAATACCTGATATGTTTTTGTACTGTATCCTCCACAGGAAGCTCTCTATGTCCACAAACTGCATTGAAAAAATAAGCAATCTCAATGGCCTGAGTGAGTCCTGACTGCATAAATACACACCACACAGACACACACTCTTCACTGATGGAAATGTGGGGTTGTAATGTGTTGTTGTGTTGTGTTCTTCCAGAGAACTTGAAGATATTGTCATTAGGAAGGAATAATATTAAGTCCTTCAATGGGCTGGTAAGTTACATACTGTATGCAACAGAATTAGCAGTGTTTTATAGGTTCCTTCTTAAAGGGGATCCAGACATGCTACACGCATACTTTGAATGTACATTATTTTGCATCGGTTGTTACTATGTGTTTGTGTGTATGTGTGTGTGCGCAGGAGGCAGTGGCGAACACATTAGAAGAGTTGTGGATCTCCTTTAACTTGATCGAGAAACTGAAGGGAATTCAATTCATGAAGAAACTCCGAGTCCTCTACATGTCCAACAACCTGGTCAAAGAATGGGGTGAGCTACGTTCATCAACACAATCAACACATGTTGAGATAGACAGAGCTAATGAGATAGTGAAAGTATTATGTCATGTTTATTCCTGGTTTCATGTAACATTTATGAGGCTTTTAAGTGACCTGTTTAGAAAAAGTCCTCCTCTTGCCTAACATCATTTTGTTTTATTGAAGAGGATGTCAGCAGTGTTTTTTAAAAGCAGCCTTTTATTCCTTCCACTGCATGTCTTGGTGGGGCGAACGTTTAAAAAATAAAATAAAATCGAAACTACTACAGACAAGCTTTCTAACTTTTTAGCAATGGTCTCTTTAGTAATTTATATTTTAAAGGTATTGTGCTGATGGTTTGTTGGTGTAGGAATCCCCTGTGATCACTTTCATTTATTATATGCTGTCATGTCTGTGTTGTGTAGGAGAGTTTGTGCGGCTGGCCGACCTGCCATGCCTCGCAGACCTGGTGTTTGTTGGAAACCCTCTAGAGGAGAAGCATTCAGCCGAGGGAACCTGGATGGATGAAGCCTCTAAAAGACTACCTAAGCTATGGAAACTAGATGGTAAGAATGTGTGGTAGAACCACTACCTACATTCCATGCTGCTCCTGCAATTGTAATCCAGTTATCCACTTTTCCTGTGGTTTCCAGGAACCCCAGTCATCAAACAGGAAGAGGATGAAGCAGATGGAGAGAACTGAGGAGCATGACTATCTGCAAAACTGCAACCTCCTTTTCCCTCTCCTTTTCCTTCTCTTTTTTTAAAGTTTTGTATGGTTTGTCATGGTGCTTTTCTTTTTATAAAATGATTTTTACAACACACTTTGTTAGAGATAGAGAAGCACAAGATGACTAATTATGTTTTATAGAATGAGAAAAGTCTGTTAAAAAAAAGATCAATATTTAAATTGGCAATCTCGAAGATTTACATTTGAATAAATGTCTTTTATCTATCACTGAAGGCGGTAAAACAGTGGTGATTGGCCCACTGATTGCAATATATATATATATATATATATATATATATATATATATATATATATATAATTTGCAGTATTACCAATTGGGTGTCTGTGGTTACATTCCCGAGAAAAATTGCTGTATTTCAGTTTTTTCTAACAAACACAAAAAACACAATTCTAAAAAAAATAGCATGTTAGTATGGAATTTTGGGTGCAGCCATTGGCTTCAAGCTGTTAAACTCAAAGCACAATTCCATTGTTTTCACTCAAATAGAAATTGTAAATCAACCAGGACTGAAAACTTAATGACTTTAAGGTCTTGTGGGCTTAGGACCAAAAAAAAGTGTTGGTGAGACCTTATCAGTGGAAATACATGATGAGCACAGTACTATTTACGGGCCAAAAACACTGTAAATAGTGTGTGGAGAGATGAGCATATACAGCTAAATATAAGATGTATGATGCTACTTTCACACCATAGACTAAGCAGTGGAACAGTTGTGACTTGGAGAGAGATACATTTAAGAGTGACCAACAAATGTAAATCAGGGTCTGTTACCAAACTCTGACTTCTCAGGTAGTAAACAGTCGTAGCATTAAAGCAGGAAGTTGGTATTTACGACCCTTCTCATGGGACATGAAGGGGCCATCACCGGCCACATTGCAACAGCCTTTGGTCAGGACTGTGAAGCCACAGTGATAACTTACATGCACAAAAATACATATACAGTTCTGTTCGACACTGTGTTTGAGGTATTCTATTTATATGTTCTAAACGTTTTGAACTCTTTGAGGGGCAGGAACTAGTTTACTGTATTTTACTGACAGTTCTAATCTCATTTTGGATTCTTAGATTTCACATTGTTCCAGTTTTTCTTCAACATGTGATACGCAGATCAATGCATGTAGCATGTCCTCATTAATTACACTACACGTTGTCTTTGTTAAATGATTTTCATGTTTTAAAGTATTTAGGCGTGTTTGTACATACAATTGTGAAATGTTTTTTTGTTTTTTTAATGATTTTGATATTTGAAATAAATGCTATTGAAGAATCTCAGTTGAACATTGTTACTTGAAATAGAACATTAATCTTGGTAAATTCTGAAAATAAAGTATAGAATAATGTAGTACCTATGCATACTCATTTTCTTTTGGTATTCTAACAATAGGTAATTTACAGTCACGTGATTGGCATATTTTTTTCTCCACGAGTTACCGCCCATAGACTGTACATAGGAAGTTTCCCATGTTAATGTACGTGAAACAGGGCACCAATGAAAAGTAAGTCCAACCTACCGCTTTCAGAATCCCATTTATAATTGGCCTAGGTAGATATCAGTCACCATTCGCTCAGTTCCATTCGCTTCTCTGGCAACGGCCCTCGTACCCGGAAGTTGTTGTCTTCGCCGCGAAATATCAACAGCTCAACAGCTCAACTTCAGAGCAGTAGAAGTTTCTTGAAAATATGTCTATTAAAAACAATCTCTACTGGAATAAGCGTGTCAGCTGAGTGGATAGAACGTTTGTCCGTATGCCTGTAGTGTGCTGTGGCTGTAATGCAGCGGAGTAAAGCGGCTGTGAGTGTGGAAGTGAAGCAGGTGATAGGAGCTCTCTGCAGACTGCTAGCGGCCGCCGGCCTGGAATATGTCCCCCCACCGGATAACTTCAGACGGGCTAAATTTGGCGGTGGACCCGAGGTGGTACGTTCCTTTTCTGTTAACACTGTCAGGGTGGAATGTAACTGTATTTTCTCTTGAGTAAGGCTACATGTATTATTATTTGACAGCTTTAGAAACTAGTTACTTGATTTTCACTTTATTAGCTATGAGTAGCTTAAATCAAACTGTATAAAGCTGTTTTAATTTCCTGATGATTTATTGTGACACAAAAGCCAAACAAGTCATTATATACCGGTATTCTGGTAAAAATTAATAATGAATTATTTTCCATCGATTGCAATTGGATCTCAGCAGGATCAGAAAATGGGAGAACATGTGGCAATGATACCAGTAAGGCAACAATAACGTCATGCTAAGAAGAAGCAGAGTGTTGGAGCACTCTGTAAAGCAGCACGTGTTCCTGTCCTGTGCTTTCAGTGGCAGCACTCTTCCTAACAGACTGTGGACTGCACATATTTGACATCTCTCTGCTTGCTGTTGTTTCCCAGGAGGACCAGTTCTGGCAGCTCCTCGCCGGTATGCTTCAGACATCTAGTAATGTTTCACAACCAGGAGGAGGTAAGTCGCATGGATCTCTCTGTGGCTTTAATGCTATTTTCCAGGACTTTACTTTAATTTCCACATAGATGATTTTTTTTCCCCCATGATTTGAAAACATCCCACAAAACACGTGTTTGCACATTAAATTGGTACCCAAAATGACACATTGTCCAATATGCAAAGTATGTTCTGTGTGCTTATAAAAACATCATCTTGTGACTTTTGCTCACCACCTATATGATCACATACCCACTTTGTTTATAACCTTATTTGACTCTGATCACACTGCACTTCTTGACTTGGATTGAGTTTTACTGTTAGAATAGAACCAAAAACACGCTCTCTGCACATAGCCGGACCAAACCGACTGACATCTCCTGATGGGGATTAAAAGCGTTTAAGTGGACTTGCTGAGTGACCGAGTGTGTTTTCTCCATCTGTGTTTAGCCGCAGAGAACAGGAAGCTGGTGGCGGCAGGCCTCTGGCAGACTGGCTACCATGCAGACTGGATGTATGGGAGCTGGGGAGAAGGAGGAGGGGAGGGAGGGAGACTCTCCAGCAGAGACCTCCTCCTGGCGCTGGGCTGGCTGCTCGCTACAGGAAAACTGGAGGGGCTGTTGACCCAGCGAGTGCAGCGGCTGGACAAGACACTGCTCACACCTACACCTGTAAGTATCCCACCACGTTAAACCTAATTCTGTATTGGTAAATGTGTATAACTTAATGTCTCTCTGTCAGGTGAACCCCCAGCTCCCCAATGAGCTCCCGTTAGACTCTGCATCTCTGAGGAAGCTGCAGTGGCTCATTGGTTGCCTGAGACACCAGGGGCGGACCCTGCTGTCCATGCAAGAGGAGCGAACTCGCTTGCTCCACGCTGTGAGAAAAATCCCGTCTTTTCCAACTTTTCCACATGCTGCCATTCTGTACAGTGAACTGAACATTGCTTAAAGTTAAGCAAGTCAAATATTTTGTGCAGGAAGCGTGACAATGATGGAGGTTTCCATTCCAAACCAGAGCCAAGACTTTTTTCTACTCAATGAAGCGAACATCCCAAAAGACAGAATAGGCACACTCACTGTTTATTTCCGTTGGCTACTGTCAAGTGTTTTTCTGCCTTTAAAATCTGGAAATATTTAAAAAAAAATACTCAGTTTAAGTAACTGAAATAGGTATTGGAATAAGTTCTATGAAATCCATGTTTTTCTCAGGTTTTCTTTGCCAGCATTCCCTCTTCTGTATCCTCCACCTCCTCTGATCAAAGCTCAACCGTGCTAAGGGAGGTAAGAGAGTGTGTGCTGCTGTTATTAAAAGGAAATACCAATTACATGCTCTGCTAGAGTTACATAACTGAACAATTTCCTCTCTGTTTACAACTATGTGTTAAACATGTTCTATCTTACTTTCAGGCCACAAATCATTATGGTTTTGTCAATGCCAAGAAAATCAAATGTTTGAGTGTCATGTTCTTTATTGTTTATTTGACACTTCGTTACCAAGCTTTTGGCTACGTCATGATAGTGAAGTTTGACTCAATAGCTTACTTAGTTAAAGAATTCAACAATAAACACTTAATTTAGTTTGTTTTGTTGTTTGTGTAATTTCTTAATCTTGTCGTGTGTGTGTGTGTGTGTGTGTGTGTGTGTGTGTGTGTGTGTGTGTGTGTGTGTGTGTGTGTGTGTGTGTGTGTGTGTGTGTGCGTGCGTGCGTGCGTGCGTGCGTGCGTGCGTGCGTGCGTGCGTGCGTGCGCGTGCGTGCGTGCGTTACAGGACTGTGTTTGTGTGCAGCGGCTCTGTGACCTCCTAGATGCATATCTGAACTGGAAACAGGTGGAGAAAGTCTTCTGGACCTGGATGGTGAGTGAGACACAACAGCACGATTCAACACAGAAGTGATTTCCAACACTTGGCCTGGTTCACACCTGGTTTATCTGATCACAAGAGGAAATGCCTTTTTCCTCCATGTGAGGAAATAGAATATTGGTAATAATCCGGTTGAAATTCATAAACATTTTTTAAAGCATGTGAAGATCCAATCATCACTAAATCGTGTGTGATGCAAGAGAGACAGTAAAAACAAATGGACTGATCAAAGTTGTCATATTGACATTTAAGGTGTTTTGATTTAGTCCCGTCAACATGCAAGAAAACATTCCACCTTAAAAGCTGCCCATTGCCTTTGAGTGGTACAGTTAATGAAATATTTTTTTTCTCAGTCTTTTGTTAGCAAAGTGCTTCATTTGCTCGGCACAAATAAGTAAATGAGATCATCTGAAATGGGTTAAAAACAACAACAACACATTTGGTCTTTGCAAACAGAAACGATGTCCATGTTTATTAGCATGTAGAGAATGGAAATGAGATCCGATATGTGGTCACTGAAGACGCATTCTAATGCAGAGTGTGAACTGACTTACTCAGAGCTGTCCGCTTGGGATGGATCACGGAGGATACATGTTAATGTCAGGTGTAAACAGGGCCATTTATTGTGATGTCAGCAGCCATGTGTGCCTGGAAATGTGACGCAAAGCGTGTGTGTGTGTGTGTGTGTGTGTGTGTGTGTGTGTGTGTGTGTGTGTGTGTGTGTGTGTGTGTGTGTGTGTGTGTGTGTGTGTGTGTGTGTGTGTGTGTGTAGGACAGTGTGTTGGATTGCCATCTGACAGATCCTGTTGTCGAGGAGACTACACATGATGCACCCAATGGGAGTGCAAGAGTGTGTCACCACGGAAACCGGGGGCTAGGAAAATTGGAAGACGTGCTATTGAGGCTGCCTACAGGACAGGTGTGCGACACACACACACAGGTTGTACATTTCTATAGAGGTCTTTGACTAATGGTTCTGGGGATCGTATTGGAAAAATTCAGTTGTTGAAAATGAAAGTGAATAAAAAAAGAAAAAGTATGTGATTGAACTAAAGGAACGCTTCAAGACAGGGGGATTCTCTGTTACATATATATATATATATATATATATGTATGTGTATATATATATATATGTATATATATATATATATATATATATATATATATATATATATGTATGTGTATATATATATATATATATATATATATATATATATATATATGTATGTATGTGTATATATATATATATATATATATATATGTATGTGTATATATATATATATATATATATATATATATATATATATATATATATATATATATATATATGTATGTGTATATATATATATATATATATATATATATATATATATATATATGTATGTGTATATATATATATATATATATATATATATATATATATATATATATATATATATATATATGTATGTGTGTATATATATATATATATATATATATATATATATATATATATATGTGTATATATATATATATGTGTGTGTATATATATATATATGTATGTGTATATATATGTGTGTGTGTGTGTGTGTGTGTGTGTGTGTGTGTATATATATATATATATATATATATATGTATATATATGTATGTGCTGGGCAATGATTACAATTATTAATCGCATGATTTTCTTGTTATGCACAAAGTTCAATAATTAATTCATAAGTAGTGTATTGCGCACATTTATTTTAAAAGTACTGCTATATGAACAAAACTGCAATAACATTTGGTTTACAAACACTTTAAACAAATAAGGTGCTTTTTAACAGCAGTATTCCCTTTACACAGTAGCAGTTATATTTCTTGTACTATCTGTGCTCAGTGTGCTGACTTTATTTGAAACGTTCCACTGCTGTGCAACATGAATAAAATGTTCCGCGCACGTTTCAGCAAAATGTCTGTTTTCTGTTTTCATGACAGTCAGAGCATGTGAATGCAGCTCCCACTGTTCATCAACATAATGCACTGTAACTCCGAGGTGATTATGGTTACCCAACGATGTCCAGTAGTCTCCAGTGAGAGCAACAGCTGGTGCACGTTGTAACACCGTCGCTTTTGTAGTCCTCTCCTTTTCATACAACTCGTGTATTCTTCTTGTGATGGTGCGTCTTGAGGGAGGCTCATACATGCCGTCATTCGTTGTGATCCTAAGATCGTTCCTCAGACCGACATCTTCCACAATACTAATCGGCCTGCAATTTGTAGATATCCACTTTGCTGTGGCATTTGTTAGCTTGTCTTGCTTTTGTTTATCTATACTTCTCCCACACGCTGCATCCACCGTAGTCTGCCGAAGCCTCCCTCCACCGATTATTTGGGTGATTTGCTGGCATCAACGGTGTGTATTGCATTTAAGTGATAGCCTACTTCAAACTCAAAGTACTCCAGTGATAAGAAGAAAAAAAAAATGCGCCATCAAATAATTGTCGGCATTAATTAATTAATGCATTAACACGATTATAACTCGTTAACTTGCCCAGCCCTATTTTTTATATAGATAGATAGATAGATAGATAGATAGATAGATAGATAGATAGATAGATTCAGCCTGTCAGAAAGCAGTGAGATAGACATTCCATATAGGACAAAATTATCCAAACTTGCTTCTCCTTTACTTCTATTTACAATTCTTTGTACAGATGCAACAAACTTGGATATGTCCCAAAAGAGAATCCTCTTTTAAGGATTTTTTTCAAGGTGGTCGGCTGCATGTCGGCCAAAACTAAATGAGCTCTAAAACTGAAGGTTGCAGAACATTAGGCTGCTTTTTACACTGAGAATCTTGCGATGGCTCGTCATTAGATGGATGCAAATAGATCAGCCTGCTGCTCATTACATTACATTACAGTCATTTAGCAGACGCTTTTATCCAAAGCGCTTTACAATAAGTGCATCAACATTGGTAATCAACATTGGCTCCTCATCACTGACCTTATTAAAAGCTCTGACTATAACCACGTAGTCCAGATCTGGTCCTGAGACAGAGAGGTGTTGGCACAGAGCCAGGCTAGCTGTCTCCCTCTGCCTCCAGTCTTCGTGCAAAGCTAACGATACGAGAGCCGTGTCAATCCTCTCAGCTCTCGCTTGCAAAGTAAGCAAATGAATGCACTTTCCAAAATGTTGAACTATTTCTTTTAACATTTTTTCATTGTAGGGTGTGTGGTGAAGACTGTTGACCATTCAAAAAAACAAGTTATTTTGAATGATGTGCTGCAAGTTCTAGAATCTAGACCCTTAAATAGTAAGGAAAGTGCAATTGATATTAAAACACAACATCTTGCAATAGAATGACTCCATTAATTATTCCATTATTCTTTCAGAGTGTTTTTGTGTAAAGCAGTGCTATTCAATTACAAATTATTATTTTTTTGCTTTTTCTAGCCTTTTGGTAGTGCAATATTTTAGCCAAATGCAAATTAATATAGTAAAACAAAGCAATGTTTATTGTTTCAATTTTGAAATATAAGTACAGTATATTTTTGGTCACATCCATCACCCAGGCACATCACAAAGTACAGGAACAGAATGAAAGAGAGCTATTAATGCACAGAATCATAATAATTGGCAATAACGAGAACCAATAACACACGGCCCTCCTCAAACATCATATATGGCAATATGGCCAAAATCTTCTATCCCGATATAGGCTGTTTCATATCTTCATAATGATGTACATCACAATATGGCATTTTTTCTGTTCAATTTAATAACTGAATAGTCTATGTGAAAAGCCATATGGTTTTGTTCCATTCTGTCAATTTTTGACAAATGAAAAGTACTAAGTAATTTCTCATAATCAGAGATAATCCGATTTTCTCAGAAATTTGAGTCATTATGTGCTTGTACTTAGTAGTACGACTATTTTAGCTCACTCTTAAACTACTTCTTCCGCCATAGAACCATATTATTTAAGAAAATATGGCAGACACAAAGCTTAATACTATCATTACATTTTATACTATAATACATTGACCGTACTGTTGTTCTTGTTTTGTTTTGATATTTGTGTGCTGTATGTTGCCCCAGAAAGGACAGAGGAGAGGCAGAGGGGATGCTGAGGACAGAGGAGAAGGAGGAGAGAGGTGGCAGGGTGGATCGGACACCTCTTGCCTCCCTCCGCTTCCCTTCTCCCTCCCTCAGGTCTACCGAGCCAGTTTCCAGACCGGGAGGCCAGTCAGACACAGAAGCCACCCAGCAGAGGGGACCCGCGGCAGGGCCGAGACTCCGGACGAGCTCCCAGTGTCTCAGGCTGCCCAACTGCTTCTTCAGACAGAGGCTCTGCTGCTGGAAAGGAGGGACAGGCAGAGACTGGCCAATAGGATGCAGCTGCAGGACATGATTGGCAGGCTGGACGAACTGGTGTTGATACCACCACAGAGTTTTTTTTAATCTTTTAATTTTTTTAAACTGCTGATTTATTAATTCAGAAATAAACACTATGGATTTTCATGTTTTTAGTTTGCAGAAGATTCACTTGACATTCGGATGGAAACCAGACATTTTCTTCTTTTACAAAGAAAAAAGCTTTTAACAACTTTAATTTGTTGTAGCTGAAAATGATAATAACTTTGTCATGTCAAGTAACAAAGGGTTTTACAAACAATGAATTTAACAGAATACAATTAAATTCCTACATCACAAACATAAATAATATTGTATAGTATAGAATTCAAAAAATTAAGTGTTTAAGATTGTATAAGACATTTTGGGAAACACACTTGTGCGTTAAGTAAGGAGCTGGAGTTAGGACATGATTAGCCTAGCTTAGCAAAAAGACTGGAAGCAGGGGTAAACAGCGAGCATGGCTCTGTCCAAAGTGAAGAAAATACCTAAAAACCCTCAAATTGTCATTAATTAACATGTTTCTCCTTTGTTTAATCTATACATAAACGGAAATGTAATAATAGAAAGTACTGGTAAGATTTCTGAACTTTAGACGGAGCTGCTTCCACCTTTCTTCAAGATGTAATGCTAAGCCCATCCTGACTCCAGATCAGTACTTAATGCTCAGACATGAGATTGGTATCAATCTTCTCATCTCACTTTCTGAAAGAAAGCAAATCAGCGTATCTCCCAGTATGTTAAACCACTATTTCATGTTTTGTACATTTATTTGAAAGCTAAATATGTCTTTAAGTATACAGATAGCTGATTTAAAAAGAATAACATTAGAATTAAATTCAGCTGTACTACTGAATTAAGCCAAACACAAGCTACAGTCAGTGAAAACATAATTCGCATCTCTTTATTCATCAAATTGAATAACATCAAATTATTTTCACCATTGTAAGATATTGAAAGTGCTACAAAAAGTAGGAATCAAATGTTGAGATAGTAGACTAATAATACAGCAGGTGTTAATGACTTTTGATGTCTACAATATTTTCTTGTCTCATAAGTTGATGGACTGAGCAATACCCACCGGAGACTTAGGGTATTTCCTCAAAAAGCTTTTTGCCAGTGCAGGATGCAGAGAGGTGGTTTGATTTTCTGAATAAAGGGCTGTAAAGACAAAATTATCATGAAGAATTAACCACCAGTAGTTTCTGCATGTAGGAGTTGAGCCACTTCTGTCTCTCCATGGAGGTGAGGAGTTTACTCTTCTCTCTGAAGGCAGCGTCATCAGCCACAACCATGTTCCTCTTCACCATGCCGGCACCCTGAGACGACCATTCAACAGGCCACGCCCTCTCCACGCTAGAGAAACAGAGCTCAAGATCAGAGAGTAGAAAACAATCCAGGTATCAACAGTCTCCAACACTTAATATATTACTGCTGTTTTGGGGGTTTTTACTCATGACAATTTGAATTGTAATTTGAATTGAAAATTTAAATTGTTTACTTTAAAATCAAGATGAGGTTAAAAATGCCTTTTTTTATCACTTCCCCCGGTCGTATTGTGCACCTATTTAACAATATATACAAAGGAATTACCCAAAAAACGATTTATTGTATTTTTATATCAAAATCCAATAATCATTTCTTCCTGTAAAATATGAAGTGTGCTTAAGTAAGCTAGTACCAACTATTTTCAACCAGTAATGTCATGAAATCCAATCATCAATCAATATGCAACCTTTGGAGACAAGCGAGGTGTGTGAGGAGCCACAGTCCTTTAAAACGCTGTATCGGGATTTTGCTAAATTCTATGCCCGCCCACTTTTTATCAGTCCAATTAAATGAGAAGGATTGGATTTAAATCTGACAACTCAACTTGAGGCTTCAAAACAGCAGTCCACAAACCAATGGGTGATGTAATGCCGACTACGTCCACTTCTTATATACCGTTGACATTTTGGGAAATACACATATTCACTATCATTCCGAGTTTCATAAGAGGATCATTACCACTCGTTAAATTCAAAGCTACAGCCAGCAGAAGGTTAGCCTAGCTTAGCATAAAGGTTGAAGAAACTGCTAGCCTGGGTCTGTCCAAAGTAAACAGAATCCACCCCTGCCAAGAAATAGACAGATAACTGTCATAATTTACACTTTGGTTTTTGTGGGAATTAAACAAGATATAACATGTTAATTAGTGAACTTAATAATAATTTGAGAGTGGTATCAATCTTCTCATATAACTCTCGACTCAAACGGCCCGTTGAATGAAATATTAACTAAGTAAATAAAGGAGGACATACAATTTAGGCCTTGTACCAGATATCGGCACAAACAAAAGAAGGACAGGAATAGACAGCTAAAAGTGCTGCCAAACCCACACACAAAGAGTTTGATGGTGCTTTTGGCTAACAGCTAACGTAACTACCAGGACACACACTGCTATACCTTGCCACAACTCAGTGTTATGTTTAATACGATTGCTTGCATACATCACAGTTTTGTTGAATGAAGTGCGTTTTAATGCACTTTACAGCCTCGGTTGCCAACATCACTGGATGTTAGTTGGCTCACTTTTATTAATTTGCACGGTGTGTTTGTCTAACTGCTGACTGCTACCGGCGCTACCAATGCACACACTGCTGTACATCTCTACCACTCAGCTGCTGCTACGCGGGCAGACGGCTTAGTAAGTTTAATTTTGTTTTTGGCAAGACTGTATGATGTGTCATAGACGACGACTTCGAGCCGATTGCCTGCACGTATCGGCGCTTGTTTTTGAGATTGAATGAAGTGTGTTATAGGACGTTTTCCCTCACTATGCAGTTACCTTGCCTCTTCCCTCTCAGGGGCAAACAGCCACGCCTCCCTCATCAGTCTTGCCTTGCTATCAGCTCTGAGGCTGGGCGCTGACGTCATTTGAATGCTCCAATCACGGAGAGAGATGGAGGGGAAGAGGACATCCCAGTCGTCTCGTTTAGGTTCCTCTGAATCGTCAGGACTTCTGGAATTAGATCGTATTAAACTTAATGATTCCTTGAGAAACATATTTGATTGTATTGTATATAGGAATATCAAAATAAGTACAAAGTATTAAGGAAAATATATAGTTAGGTATCTAAGTACTAAGTAGTTCAGTGGTCTGTAATCATGGTACGTATTCACTCCAAACCACTGTACCATTAACACTCATATTTTGCTGCTACCTTGATGAGATTGAGTGATTTTCCCACCTGAGAGGTAGTCGAGGCTGAGGGAAGCCAGTTGTCACCAAGGTCATACCCAGAATGCAAAGCAACAGGAAGGACATACGGGGGAAAGCAGGCAGCTCAGACATCCTAAAAAATAAATAACAAAAGATGCTTCCTTGACAATAGTTACAATAGACAATAGACAAAAGTTACATATTAACTGAGTTGTGTATTTACAATTTTAAATCCAATTAACAACAAAATAATACAAAACCATAAAAACAGAAACCTATTTTCATCATCATTAATACAAATCAGTATGCTTTTTACTGTGGAAAAAAACAAACAAAAATCTTTCACAATACAAAGCAACCGTGTTGCTACTTTTTAAATTGTGATTCTTTAAATTAGAAGGTTCTGTATAATGCCAAAAAAAGACAAAAACCTTGTGGTCAATGTCTTGGTTTTTTTAAGACTCAGAATACAGTATATTTGAAATAAAATAAAATAGGCTTTGAATATGTCATCATTTATATGTAATTCACTTGGAGAGCTATCCAAGGTCTTTACAATTAACAAAAATCTACTGAAATTCAACTTGGAAGCTGCTGGTCTCATGAGAATTTTGGTCTGAATCTGAAATGAGCCAGAAATGATTGAAGCACCCTGACACCCCCCTTGTGTGCTGCTATAAAGAACCATTTCATAACGTGCATGTATGTTTGACACAGTGTCTTTTTTAACATTTGTAATTTAAAAAAATATTTCAGTGAGAAATGTTACAAACAAACAAATCTGCTCTTTTTAGCACCCTTTAATTAAAAAACTAGAGAAACACTCCAATACAGACTCATTAACCTAACCTAACAACCTTTTAAAATCCTCTTGTGTTTTGAGATTTAGTATGTGCTCAGCTGGAACCAAATTTGGTCAGTCACAGTCAATGAGACACAATTTTTCTACATTTTCCTCCTGTGGGGAAAAAAATAAGATACACTAACATACAACACAGCTTAAAGTAAAATTAGCTTGATGCAAAGGTGCGGGCTGTGGGATTTGTTAAAGTTGTTAGTAGTCTGGCTGATTTCTTACCTGCTTCTCAGGTGAACGTGTTGGTCTGTCTGTCTGTTAAAAGTTTGTACCAGCAAGGAGCCTCTCAAGGCTGAACTTCAGAGGTTAAAGGCCAGGCAGAGATATGTTCCAGGGTGAACAACTGATCGCAGCGATTGAAATGACGACTGTATTTGCAGTTAGGTACTTTCTGTTAGTTGCTGCTTCCTATCTACCACTTATTTCTTCTCCTGTCTTCTCAGAATAGAAAGAAGTTTGTATAAAAACTTGGATTTACGCTTTTTTGTGTGCGTTTGCTCTGCCGGTTGCTTCTGTAAGTGGCCGCGCGCAGGTCTACGGTGGTTGAAAAGCATCGGTTTCTTGCCGGACATACTTATATACCCTGGACTGGAGTGTTTTAACCCCCCATCCCCCTAACCCACCCACACATATACGCAAGCATACACATCTTTCACCAGATCAAACCAACTTTGAGTTTAGCGTGCAAGAGGACAGCCCTAGTGGAAGTGCAGTTAGCTTGTTAGTGTCCTGTTTCAAAGACTCTTAGTCATGGTGCTGTTGTGGAGAGCCCACCATCTTATTACTGAATATCATTATAGTGCTTGTGTGTGTGTGTGTGTGTGTGTGTGTGTGTGTGTGTGTGTGTGTGTGTGTGTGTGTGTGTGTGTGTTTGTGTGTGTGTGTGTGTGTGTGTGTGTGTGTGTGTGCGAGTGTGTTCATTCATACTCTGTGGCAGGTTTAGCAAACGATGGATGCTTCTCTCAAAGACTAAGGCATTACTGTTGTCTACGCAGAGAAACAGATATTTATGTGGGCTTGGTCTTGATTTTACGTGATGTTCATAATGGAATATTTCAGATGAGACAACAAAATCATGTGGAATAAATAATGTAATAGTAAATTCTTGACTTGACTGACATGATATGTTGTCAACAATTAGCTTGAACTTGTTAGCTTACAGTAACTTATTTTTTAGCATTGATTTGGAGACATTTTTGTGTCCACCTGCCCTTTAAGGCAGGGATGATTTTGAACGTCTGAACGCCCGTGAAAAATCTACAACCATGCTAGCGGCTTGTGAGACTATGGTTGAGATTAAAGAGTAACTGTGCACTCAAATGTGTTTTTTTTAGTGTTAATGAGTGGTAGTGATGCTAATGTGCTTTTCTACGTTGTGACAAGAGTGTGTAGATGAAGTGTTTTGTTTTTTTTCTTTAGCACCAGGCTAGTTAGCTAACTAACGTTAGCCTGCTAATTCCACCATGTTTTCATGCTAATGATACACTGGCTACAGAAAATGGTCCCTTGTGAGGCAAAGGAACCGCAGTAAAGTCATCAAATTCAGTACCTAATGCCGTATAGCTGTTGTCCAAGCTACTGTAGCTGTTAATTTGTTAAAGCTTTGTAGAGCTTTGGTCACACGGAAGTGGGTGTGGTTTCATCTCTCAGCCTACATTTTTGCAAAAAACATTTTTGCATTTAGTAAGTACGTGAACTTAAGCTCAGACCCGAGGGTGAAGTTAAACATTAGCATGCTCATATGCTCACAATAATAATGCTAGCATGTTGATGTTTAGCGGGTATAATATAAGTTTAAGTGTTAGCATGCTAACATTTGCCAATTAGCACTAAACACAATGTACAGCTGAGGTTATTAGTTTTTTAGGTATTTGGTCATAAACCAAGGCACAGTATTGGATCAAATTAATTTTGACCCCTAGATGGCACTAGATGAGAGAACAGGGGATCAAGGTAGACAATTCAATCTAGATCAACTTGTAAATCAAAAGCTCTTGTGACAGCAGCGTCCTGAAAAAAATTATACTCAATCACACACTTTTATTTGGAAGTATGATCAAAGCAAAACTATTAAAAAAAAATACTGACATGATAAGTTGATGTACTGTTAAATTTTAAGCTAAGAGAGCAACTTCATTCTCTGCTCAGGTAGACGTCACTCTACGATATTTTTACATAGCAAATAGTTGTTTGCTGCTTTATTAATGCTCGAAATTTCAAATGTTTCACCTCTTAAGTAATGTATAGTGACATAGTGTGTGAAATCACACTGTAATGTGATAGACCAGCATACTGATCTAAACTAGAGCCATTGGTTGGACATGTTAGTTGCTTTTTCAGTTTGGGAGGGATTGCTATTTTGTCCCAACCAATCTGTAGTGAGTGAACTATCCGTCCCATTGATGGCAGGCTGATACCATCTGATACCATGGTACCATCCATGCTTGTTACCATTTGCATGGCAATTTTTCAGGACTTCCCCATTCTTAATTGCACATACAAAGGTCTGAGTGGTTCAATTGTTTTTTCAACTGGGGGAACGGTAGTCAATGAGCACACCATAGTGTGAATAACTAATGTTACAGACTTGAAGGTCATCCTCCAAATGTGTTCACTGCATCTAGTAGACACAACAATGATTCTATCATGTCCATATACATCATCTCAGCTTACCATTTTCTCCAAGACAACCTTGGTGAAAACATCTGTGGACTAAAGGCATCCGTCGATGTGATACTCTGAAGTAGTACAGTGCTGCACAGCTATCATTTTCTGGACAAATCATTTCTAAAAGAAATAATTAAAAAAAAGGTTCTCTGGCTTTGTTATACTGAATGGCATCTACAATTTATTGAGAGAGTTTGTTGACACTTGTTTTAGTGGAAGAGTCGGCCATCATTGCTGTACATAGACACCTTGTTAGTATATCAGTATTGCGAAACCCCTCATCTCCAAACATCAGCTTTACAGGAAGTGATGAAAAAAGCAATTGGATATGTCCATTCGCAAACGTGTATTTGATATTTTGCCTCTGGGAAAGTATCAAATACTGAAATGGAAACAAGACAAAAGGTGATGGAGAATCTGAGGTTTGTCGGCAGACAGGAAGCTTGTTACCATTTAAGTACCTCATTATGGCTCTTGCTGGAAATAATGACCTGCAGACAGGACGCAGCTGGCCTTAACAATGGCTGTGCGACACATTGATGTTACAGAGGATAACAAGCGTCACATACAAAGTAGTGTCACCTCACACCACCTGTATTCTCATCAGACACACCGTCAACTCCCATCGAACCGAACTGCATTCATCAGTTGGAAATGGCATTCAATCAGTGATCAAATCCTGGAGAAACTTGAGTGAATCATGGTATTTTTGATGTTAAAGCAGGTCGATAGCCCCGACATCAGCATGGAATACTGTTCATTTCAAACAGGGAAAAGACGGATTAGGGGTTAAGTATGCTTGAATCAAACCAGTTTCTCGTTTCCACATCTCTCTCCAAAAATAGATCCTTTTAGTGCCAACATCATGCAAAACAAAGGGAAGATGAGAGGCAAATATGAATCACCTCAGAGTAGTCGGCTTAAGTTACACAATTGCTGTGTCGTTGGGTGCCAGAATCAGTATCACATATATTTAAGATTACAAACTGATTCGAGCTACAATATCAGCAATACAATATAAGTTTAGCTTACCCTTCTGGTAACTGTAATTGAGCTGAGCTCACACAGAATGCTAAACTGTAAGAGATCTCTGCAACTCTTATTGTAAGAGTTATATATTATATATACTGTATATATATATATATATATATATATACACACACACACACACACACACACACACACACACGCACACGCACACACACACCTCCCTAGACGAGAGTAGAGAAGAAGGGAGAGAAGAAAGGAAAACTGCTGATTTACAGCCGGCTCTGTGTCAATGCAGCGAGGGCAGTGTGCAGATATATGGCCCCTGGCCTCCCACCACGTCGCCAGCGCCAGAGCAAAACTCCGCTAGTCGATTCTTTGCGTCATTCGGCTGACGTTCATCTGCTGGGCTGCCTGCTCTGCAGTGACACAGAGCCATTTGAAAAGTTTCCCTTGAATGAATCAGACCTCAGGCACATTGATTTGGAAATGAAAACAAAGTTTTTGCCCACAGATATCCAAATGCACATCTCTGTCTCTGTCCGTATTACCGTTAGCTACTATGATCAACAAACATAGTTTTACATGACTGGTGGGGCTAGCTAGTCGCCTAAAGTCTCAATTGGATGAGTTTTCGTAAACGCCCCAGTGTGCAGAAAGACCAACCCAGAAGTTGGTTTTATTAATGGCTTTATAACTAATCTATAGAGCATTTGTGAATTGTTATTTGATATTGGAACCCTTTCTGAGATATTACACACTGAAGAAACATTGTTGAGTACTCCTTTAGTCTAGAAATGTCAACTTAAACAAGAAACAGCATTTGAAAATTGGAAAAGCAACTTTATTTACAATTCAATCCGTATTAGTATACAGACATGTGCTATGACACTTGATGATGCTTGCTGGATATTTGGGAATGACATTAAAAGTTTTTGTCCATAAAGCTACCGTAACCCCCCCCACAACAGAAGTCACAGAACCAATTTCTGAACCAATAATCAGTAACGTGTAGTCCACCCTGTAGACAGGCTTGAGCATAGTAGAGATTAGCATCGAGTATCATAAAGTAGAAACAGTAGAAACGTGATCATATATGCGCATGTTAGAATAACATGCATTTTTTACATTCTATAAAATCCTTTCCTCCTGCAGTCCCTGGGGTTCCAGACCCCATGTTGAGATACAAAAGCAGTCATTCATCTCTTTTGTTTTTGTGTCATTTTTGTCGGCCGCTGCTCTGTTTGGTGGTGCATCTAAAATTAATTTCAAAAGAAAGGAGTCATACTACATGCTTCATCGCACGCGATATTTTGTGACATCCTGCACACGTTCATTTCAGTTACACTAAGATCAACATTTCAAGTGAGACCTGAGATAACAACACTGTCCACAGTAATGCTGTCGCCTCAGTGATGTAGTTTCCGTGGCAATAAAGCAGCTGCCCCTGTGATGCTGGAGTGGCTACAAGCTAATCAGACTTTCCTCCTCCTCTTGCGCCTCTGGCTCCACAGTGTCCACAGCTGCAAAGTCAGCTGGGAAAAAGCTTTCTGCAGGGGGAGCTGGAGGTGGGTCAGTGGGGCAGCTGCGTCCAGGCTGGAGCTGCTCGACGGGTTGGTCGACAGGGTGGTAGACAAAGCAGTAGGCTCCGGGTTGGGAACCGTTTTTCACACTGAGGGCCAGCTCTGTGGGAGCCAGGGGCTGGTGAACACCATCCATGTACACACTGAGCATGTAGGAGTCTGGGGGAAGGAAACAAGGAGGCATGACGTTACCCAGAGAATGATGATAATGTAGATACAGGCTGTTCTCATACCGCGGTCGTAACTATATCTACGAAAATAAATATACGCTGTAATTCGTAGATATCCCACAAAATACATTTGTATGTAATCCATGTAATCATGAACCAGGAAGTATAAAGACTGCAGAAACCCACACCGGGTGGGCAGGAGGTGTGGTGGATGGGTCAAACAAAAAACAGTCTTTCAACCAGGAGACAGTTGTTGTTTCCCCCGTATGAAACGAGAAGCCAACATTGATTTATTTGTCGTGTAACTGCTGTACTTCAGCAACGCCACTTCCGTAGTTATTTAAACCCAAACCATGATCTTTTCCTGAACCTAACTAAGTCGTTTTTTTGCCTGAACCTCACCAAACTGTTTCCTGTGATTACAGAAGTTAATTTTGAAAAGACTGTATGCATGTACATGTGCATGTACTGTAGGTACTGTGTGTGTGTGTATGTGGACTGGCGACAGTCTGTGTATGTAATGTATGTATTTTGTATTGTTTTAACAGCAAACACTGTATGTTTCCAAGACAAATTTCCTTTGGGGCAATAAAGTCTATCTTATCTTATCTTATGTAACAAGGGGAAATTGACTTTTTTGTAAGATACCATACGAACCGCTGTAAGGGAATACGTGATAATATCGCTGTAGTAGTCAAGAACAAATTGTTGACACTTGCAACCTTAAACACCACTCAAATATCACTTGTCTTTAGAGCTTAGTATTTGTGGTAATGTAACAATTAAAGTACTTTGACAATTGAACAATCATTTTGATACCTGGCAGAGATTGCAACCTCTGCTTGACAACAATGGAAGTTTTTTCTTTTAATGAGTCCTGCAACCCATACGACCACATATATCGTTTCTAATGTGACCCACTGGAGCGTTTCCTAAATTAGCGCCCCTTACTGGTGACAGGAGATCAGCACGTCCTCTGAGGGAACAGTTGCAGTTTTAAATGCGTGGTAATGTTGTGAAGCAGTCACACTTTGGTTAGCTTTAGGCACCAAAAATACATGGGTTTAGGGAAAGATCATGGTTTGGGTTAAAATAAGTATGTTTGTGACCTAACTTAAGTTTCGTACGTAAGTTAACCAAACATGAGGTCAGAATCAGAATCAGAATCAGCTTTATTGGCGTGATGGTGGTGAGGTCATAAGTTAACTTATGTGACACTGACTTTTGTTACTTAGGCTACATCCATACTACTCCGTTTTCGTTTGAAAACTCCGTTTCCAAACGAAAACGATCTCCGTCCACATGGCGTTTCAGCCATCGTTTCCGAAATGATCTCTATCCACACCACACGCCTGAAAACGAATATCACGTGACTCTTCACGTACACTGGACATGCGCCGATGTAAACAGGAAGTATATTGTCGTATTTTGTAACTAAGCAACCAGAGTAATAAAGTAGTCTTTAATGATCGTAAGTACGTGTTTGATACTTAAGATCTTCTCTAAAATCTTCCTCTATAAACTCAAACAGATACAGTTTGTGGAAAGTTTAATACGTTTTATTTTTCAGACTTAACGTTAGTTACAGCGCTGCGGGTCTCTCTCTCCCTCTCTCCGCTCACTGATCTCTCTCTCTCTCTCTCTCTCACGCCACTCACTGATCGCTACAATAACAGCTGTTTCCTCCGCAGACATGAAGACTTTAACTGGACAACAGCTGCTAGTAAAGACAACAAGGTCAGCAATGCCTGTAATCAGTTGTCTGCGTTAAATGAACCTGGTAGTCGATCGCGGGTGTTACGTCATCGTTTCCAAACTTATGCGTTTCCGTCCGTCCACACGAATACGCTACCCGGAGTTTTCAAAGTTATCCGGCTTCGGGATCGTTTCTAAACTCGTCCGTTTACGGTGCTTGAAAACGCCGGCGTAGTGTGGACGCTCAGTGTAAACGTAGCAAAACATATGCGTTTCCAAACGAAAACGGAGTAGTGTGGATGTAGCCTTAAACAATTAAAGGGGAACCGCAACGTGTGAAAACAGTTCAATAACATTTTCATGTCTTCTGTGACTCTGGAGCAGCTTTGTCACGTCACCCTGATGATGTACTGTACTGAGTTCTATTATGGGAAGTGTGGGATCCTATACTTTTGGGGCTTGTCAGGAAGTCAGGATATCTCATCCTCTGCCTGATCAGTGTTGATAGTTCTTTTATTTTTTTTATTTGCCTCTTGGAAGTCCCCCAATTTGTGCATTGTCAACTTGCATCATTTTAGATTTGAGAGTAACACAATAAAAATCATGTTCTTTTATATAAGGCCAGGACCTGAATTCTGCTGAATTGAATACAAATGAAAGTGTAAAAACCCAGTTTTCTCAGCAACATGTGACAGCCTCTTCCAGACATTTACCTTGTTCAAAGCGTGCGGCACACTGCTCAGCTAGCTGCTGCATCGTGGTGGTGGGGAGGACACCCAGAGTTTTTTGACTGGCTCCAATCTCTGGACAACACACCGTCAGAAAGTCCTGTACAACAGAAATACACAGGAAGCTCCAGAGAGATATCTGTATGGAAACATCTCAGCTTGTTTCTCGAGGGGAGTCTGTGTGAGACGTCTGTGATTTATTGTTTTCAGTTTTTTCCCGACAGAATACAAGCACAATACATCACACATCTACCAGTGTGTTTTCCTGTTTATTCATTTGTAAATATCGGTCAATGAATACTGCATTCTAATCATATTATTCTTTGAGCCATAGTACATTCTAATACTGGCGCCATCAAATACCAACCTTTTCCGATCATACAGTGTGCCATTGTCGATGACGCCTGATTCGTTATCTCTGTTTTTTTAACACGGTGGTCGTGATGGAGGGGTGACCAATCAGAGAGAACGTAGCAAAAGCTACGCATTGTAATGGGAGGCATAGAGCTGTGGGCGTGACTTCTTTATTAAAGATGAGATGGGGAGTCGTGAAGTGTTGAATAGTGTTTCCTGAGTTAATCTTATGTTCTGCTTTAGATTTCAGTTTTACTGGTTTAATGTTCTCAGAATACTGGAGGCAGCAGGACCAACTATTAGTTAATAAAGAAGTCTTACTCCATCATGCTGCTCCAGTCTGGAAACACTTCATCTGTGATTACTTCACAATAAAAGTCAGTTCAGTGCTTTTAATGTGAAGCTGCAGCAGCAGGAAATACTTAATACTGTTACTTAACAGAAATAAATCTTCCAGATTACTCTCTGTCACAGTTCATTTCTTAGTAGAGAAGATCACATTGAAGTGTCTCTAAACTCTAGTTCTGCACATTTTAATATGTTGTTTATGCATCAAGAGATGTATCCGTGTTCTACAGTCGTGTTAATGATTTCCTTGTGTGTGTGTGTGTGTGTGTGTGTGTGTGTGTGTGTGTGTGTGTGTGTGTGTGTGTGTGTGTGTGTGTGTGTGTGTGTGTGTGTACCTGCACAGATCCTTGGGCCATGCGTTCCTGGTTGAGTGTGCGTCGTCTCTCCCAGCGATGGATGGAGTCCTGAACCTCTCTGCTGAGCTGCCGTGTTGCTGACCTATGCTGGTCAAAAGTCTTGATGTGCTCCAGAGCGCCGTAGGTGGTGGTCAGATAATAGGAACCTACGCACACGCAAGGACACGATCAATAATGTGATAAACACAGACTACGTCAACGGGGAAAAACTGTTTGAAGTATTTACTGGGCACCTTCTCCTAGTGCCAACGATGGGTCCATCAACTCCATCATGTATTCAACGTCCTGCTGCAGAGCGGACAGATTGGATCTAGCCAGGACATACATCATTACAGGCAGGAAGTCATCAGCGCCGTGGGCCCGCCCTAAACACACACAATTATAAGTGTCAGCAAGAATGTAGTGTCACAGCCAGAGGAGTACTCTAATGCTTAATCCTAGCTATGGGTCAAAAAACGAAGCCACCTGAGGAGGCCTAAAAAAACTAATCTGGTTCAATTAAAGGCAGCAGCAAACATAAAAGTCTTCAGTCTGGATTTAAAGGAGCTGAGGGTCTCAGCAGACCTGCAGCTTTCTGAGACTTTGTTCCAGATATGTGGAGCAGAAAAACTGAATGCTGCTTATCCATGTTTAGTTCTGACTCTGGGAACAGAAAGTAGACCGGTCCCAGACGACCTAAGGGGTCAGGATGGTTCATAAGGTAGCAGCAGATCAGAGATGTATTTTGGCCCTAAACCATTCAGTGCTTTATAAACCAACAGCAGGATTTTAAAGTCAATTCTTTGTTGGACAGGAAGCCAGTGCAAAGACCTCAGAACTGGAGTGATGTGATCTACTCTCTTGGTCTTAGTGAGAACTCGAGCTGCAGCGTTCTGAATCAGCTGCAGCTTTCTGATTGACTTTTTACAGAGATCTGTGAACACACCGTTACAGTAGTCGAGTCTACTGAAGATAAATGCATGGACAGGTTTTTCCAAATCCTGTTGAGACATAAGTCTTGATATATTCTTCAGGTGATAATAGGCTGATTTGGTGATTGTCTTGATATGGCTGTTCAGGTTGAGGTCTGAATCCATAACTACACCTAGGTTTCTGGCTTGGATTGTGGTTTTTAACATCAGTGATTAAAGCTGAGCGCTGACTTTCAATCGTTCGTCCTTGGTACCAAAAACAATTACTTCTTCAATTAAACAATCTGTGTTTAATTGAAGAAAATTATGGTACATCCAGTTGTTGATTTGTTCAATGCATTTACCCCGCCCTTGTATGGGATTATAGTCCCCTGGTGATATAGTTATGTAGATTTGTATGTTGTCTGCATAATTATGATAACACACTTTGTTGTTTTCCATAATCTGAGCTAGTGGAAGCATGTAGATGTTGAACAGAAGAGGCCCCAGTATTGAACCTTGGGGAACACCACATGTCATTTTAGTCAGCTCTGATGTGTAATTAGCTACAGAAACAAAGTATTCTCTGTCCTTCAAGTAGGATTCAAACCAGTTAAGTGCTGTGCCAGAAAGTCCCACCCAGATTTTTAGACTTTCTAGTAGTATGTCATGGTTGACTACAGCCAACAAGTTGTTCAGCTGCTGAAAAAATGCTTTTTCAATTATTTTACTTAAAAATGGGAGGTTTGATATTGGCCTATCATTTTTCATTGTCGCGGAGTCTAAATTAGCCTTCTTTAGGAGTGGTTTAATAACTGCAGTTTTTAGGGCTTGTAGGAAGACACCTGAGAGAAGGGATGTGTTTACAATTTGTAAAAGATCAGTAGTCATGCAGTTTGAAATATTTTTGAAAAAGTGTGTTGGTAGAATATCCAAGCAGCAGGAGGATGACTTCAGATGTTGAATAATGTCTTCTAGGCTTCTAAGGTCGATTGAATGAAATTGTGTCATGATATTTGAATGGCTGTTATTCAGAGATGTGGACACATATCCTGTGCTTGGTGTGGAGGCACTGACTGCTTGTCTAATTTTCTGAATTTTGTCAGTAAAAAATTAGGCAAATTGATTGCATGCCCAGGTGGATTGGAGCTCAGCAGCTACTGACACTGGAGGGTTTGTTAGCCTGTCGACGGTAGCAAATAAGGCGCGTGCATTGTTATTGTTTTTGGTTATGATGTCAGAGAAGAAGGACTGCCTTGCATTTCTAAGTTCCAATTTATAATTGCGAAGTCTCTATTTATAGATGTCACAGTGAACCTGGAGATTTGTTTTTCGTTACCTGCGCTCAGCTTTCCGACACTCTCTTTTCTCTATTAGGACCAGCGTAGCATTTCTCCAAGGAGATCTTTGCTTACCCGAGACAACCTTCACTTTAGTGGGTGCAATGGCATCAATAACATGTTTAACTTTAGAATTGAAGGTATCTACAAGCTCATTGACTGAGATGCAAGAGAGGGCTGGTGTGGAGGAGTACTTCTGAATAAATAGTTCACTGGTGTTTTCAGAGATGTAACGCTTTGTCACAACCTTGGTTTGGACATTTGTGTGCAAGGAGATTGCACTCTCAAAGAAAACACAGAAATGATCAGAGAGTGCAACATCAGTCACAGCAACCTTGGAAATGTTTACACCTTTGGTGATGATTAGGTCCAGAGTGTGCCCCCTGTTGTGGGTGGGTCCTATCACATGCTGAGTCAGATCATAGTTTTCAAGGACACCACATAGTTCTATAGACCCTCTGTCCTGGGGATTATCAACATGGATATTAAAATCTTAATGTTTAGGAATAAAGCTTGAGTGGAATTCAGAGCCACATATTCAAAAGAAGTAAAATGACCAAAGGACATCTGCTTGCATTGAAGAGAATCATTAAATAAAATAGCAACTCCACCTCCTTTCTTATGCGCTCTTGTTTCACTCATGAAACTGAAGTTGTGAGGTGTTGATTCAATAAGAACAGCTGCACTGTTATCTTGGTCTAACCAAGTTTCAGTTAAAAACAAAAAGTCCAGTTTGTGCCTAACAATAAAATCATTGATTAAAAATGTTTTTCCTGACAGAGACCTGACATTTAATAAAGCTAAGTTTAATGTGGTTAAAGTTTTATTTGCCCAATTTATTTGGACAGGCTGACGAGGAATGAATGTTAAGTTTGATAAGTTTGCAGATTGACTATTGTTTCTTCACAGTTTCACCTTTATATAAACTATCAGGACAGGAATTGAGAAGACTAGCTGCATACAGGGCCCCGACCTTTCCTGGAGAGAATCATTGGTGTCATTAGCTGTGTAGCCTGGACCCAGAAGATATCAATTATTGCCTTTATCAGATGGGGGAGACAGAGGACGGTTGTGGAGCCGTAGTGGAGGTGGGGGACGGGCAGGGCGCTTTAACTTCGCCGATTGTGTCAAAACTGGCTGAGGCTCTAAGCCAGTTGGGGAGGTAGGGCTGGACGCGGAAGTGGAACTGGACGTTGAAGAGGGTTTATAGGAGAGAAAATGGGAGTGTGGCAGGGAGTGAGTTTGGTTCCAGCAGTGACCAGCTCTTTCATGTGGTCAGTTAACTCCAGGTGGGGGGAGGATGGGGAGAGTGTGAGTAGAGCGGAGGGGAACCTGGATGGAGTCTGGGGGGTGGAAGTAGGTGCTGGTGAGGGAGGTAAAGACTCCTCCTCCGTGGAGAAAGTGGGTGATCAGAGGCGGTCCCTGATGATGAGGTTGGAGACTCCTCCTCTTGGCTCTCCTAGGCGGGGGCATCCTTCCCGTAAGGTCTCTATGGCGATGCTGTGTGGTTATCTCTTGTTTAGACTTGTTTAGAAATTGTTGATAAAATGTACTGAATGGTCAGCTTCCTGTATGCACGATGATGTTTTTCACCGTGGGATAGTCAATCACAATGTCTAGGATTTTGTCTCTAATGTTAGAGACCATATCTTTCGGAAAGCAGAGTATTTTGGTATTCTTGCTGCACATCGTTCTGACATCTTTTACAGCATAGTCACCAACAATCAGAGTCTCAGGCCCAGTCATTAGCTTTCCCTGTGGCCTTTTACGTCCAGTTGATAATTATGCTGGTATTTTGGGCATACAAACACTATAGTAACATGTCCACAGATAAAAGTTGGACAGCAGCAGCAGCAGTAGTAGTAGTAGTAGTAGTAGTAGTCGTAATAGTAGTACACACAGACTATGTGAACAACTGATTTAATGAGACACAAATGAGACAGAACTGCTAATAAATAGTATTAATTACAGCTTTTTTACTATTAATGCCTTGAACTTGCATTCTCTCTAATGTCCATCAGGGGGCGACTCCTCTGGTTGTATACAAGTCTATGAGAAAATGACTCTACTTCTCTCTTGATTTATTACCTCAGCAAACATTGTATTCATGAGTTTATGGTCTCAATCTCTAGTTTCAAGTCTTCTTCAATACAGCATGATGTTCATTTAGTAAATTATGGTCCATTTAGAGTCAGATAGACCATAAAGCAGGGTATGCTTTAGGGCAGGGCTACCTTGGGATTGACAGGTCTCTACCAAGGCGTTGTCCGTTCTGTGAGTTGTCTTTTCTTTTTCTTACAACTGAAACCCTTTCATAATGAGTTTTCAGTTCATGAAAGTTAATGTAACATTTTGGTTGCCTATAAATGTCTTATTTAGTGTTTGATTTTACTTAGCTCCACCCTCTAGTGTCAAAACCAAGATGGCTACGGCCAATAAGCAGAACTCGGGGCTTCAATACCATCGTCCACAAACCAATGGGTGACATCAAGGTGACTACGCTGGCAAGTTTACTTCCCGTTTTACTTTTTTTTTGGTAACAAAACAATAGTGATATTAGAATAGCATTCAGGGTCGAATGGTTAAAGACTGTCTGACCTGGACTGCTGACAGACATGGAGTCGTAGATGAGCTTGCAGGCCTTCAGCATGAGCTCAATCTTTTTCTGGGGAGAATACTCCAGATGGAGGTTGTTCAGTTTGATGCTGATCTTCTCCATAGCAGAGGCCTCAGGGACGGCAGTGGTTATCCCCAACGCTGTGGTGGTGCTGCCCAGGACGCCAGACTGACACACACAACAACAACACACACACACACACACACACACACACACACATATATACACACACACACACACACACACACACACACACACACACACACACACACACACACACACACACACACATACACACACACACCGTCAGCATCACAACTCTTACTTCTGGTATGGATATGTAAATTTACTGCACAGCGGCTGTGTGTCGTCTCCAGCAGGAATGATCCTGTCCAGCCCTACCTGGTTCTGGGCCAGCTGTTTCAGGCTGCCGTCGTTGGTGTGCAGCTTCTCCAGACTCTGGTAAATTGCCTCCCTCAGTGGCTTCAGTACGCTCTTACACAGAGCAGCTTCTGCTATGCTCTCTGCACGGACACACACACAGACGATTACTTCAAACTGTTTCTAATTTTCTATTTTGCTAATTTTGCCTTTTTGAAAATGACCATGTAGTTGAAGGTGACACAGTGTCGACAAAAACTAAGCACTAAGTAATGGCTTCACAAAAACTCCAACTACTACAGGTTTGCTCTATTGGATTATATTAGACTGTACTGGAGTTGGAATAAACTGATACATTGATAATTAGTAGTTAAGACAATATTGAACAGCTTTAAATTAATAAATTCTATTTTCATCCACCTCATCACAGGCTAAAGACATTATGTACTTAAAAAAGCTTCAGGCTCTTTAAAGTGACACTCCAGTGATTGTAGTATTGCACTGCCATGAACCACTGGGACTCACAAGCGACAGATAAAAAAAAAAAAAAAAACGGATGGAAGAAGAAATTCGAAGCGGCAGAGGCCAAGATATCTTGAATTTCAGGTCAAACTCCATAAATGCAGGATCCTACTTTTCCCACAATGCAACTCAATAGTATCTTTTCATTAGATTGTCCCTGTCCGATAATGCTGCTTGCAATGTTTGTGCGTCTGTCACATAGGCTCTGGTATATATGTCATAGTTTACAAACCCAAACTGAGATTACGCCTTTTGACATCATCAGGTGCATCTTTTCAGATTTTGCAGAGACAGAAAACATGACACAACTGTTTTTCACAGGCTAAGAATGACAATGTAAAGAAGTAAGATATACAAAGGACATAACATTTTTCCAATATTCCCCATACAGCTGGTCCCACACAACTTTACGAAATCAATTGAAAGAGGTTTTAAAGTTACCCAGTTTGTCTTGTGTATACTGATGCTGTGGCTCCAGCATGGCTTGCAGCTCTGTGCTCTGCAGCAGGTAACTCTTCAGCTGAGTCATCATCTGTCTGATCTCCTGTAACAGCTCCGTGGAGGAGGAGTGCTTCAACATGGTCTCCAAGGTGAACGTGCGGTGCTCTTTTACCTGAATGCAAAACATGAAAGCTAAACTTCATTCCATTTGTATTTTAAATTTGTTGTTGTTGTTCAGAGAAATCCAAATCAGCTGAATGTTGAAATCCAAAAATCCTTAACAGATCTTTTTCTCCCTCATGTGCACTCACCAGGTTACCGAAGTAGCTCAGAGGGTCCCTGGCAAGCTCCACGAGGCGCTGTGTGAGGCGGCGGTCGTGGCTGATGAGGCCGGTGATGACGGTGGACAGGCGGTAGCGGGCTCGGTCCAACATAACAGTGGTGGGGGTTCTCCTTACTGCTGCCTTGGGGCTGCGGCTCTCTGCAGGGCGACTGGAAAAGACATGTAAAGTGATTCTTCCTCCCTTCTATGTGTGACATCGACTAGTAGGCCAACTCTCTCCACCACGGCGTTTGATTCAGTGATTTCTGTCGAGCGTGACTCGTGACTTTGGATCCTTTGATCAACATAATGGATCCAATTGATTATGAGTTCCAGTCTGGACTCGTCTAAGACCTTCAGTGCGGGGAAGTGTTACACAGAGATGAATTAGTATACACAGGTCGGAACGTTTGGGCTGTGAATGTAGCAGGGGAATCTTGTGATTTAACTTTACATTATTGGGCTTTCCAAAAAAAACCTTCACAATTATACTCATACTGTATATGTATGAGAGAGAGAGAGAGAGAGAGAGAGAGAGAGAGAGAGAGAGAGAGAGAGAGACATATTCTTCATATTCTTCATATGAAATACTGTTTGGAATATTTCTAGCTGACTTTCACCACACAAACACCACACATAGGCTTTCACCTCGATCAGGGGTTGGACTAAAACCGACTGTGATATTTTAATTGAATAGTAGCTTAGTATGAATATTAGGTTAGTATGAATAGTAGGTAAGTATGAATAGTAAATAAGTATGAATAGTAGGTTAGTATGAATATTAGAGTAGTATAATTCATAGGCTAGTATGAATAGTAGGCTAGTATGAATAGTAGGCTAGTATGACTAGTAAGTTAGTATGAATATTAGGTAGTATGAATAGTAGGTTAGTATGTATAGTAAGTTTGTATGAATAGTAGGTTAGTATGAATAGTAGGTTAGTATGAATAGTAGGTTTGAATGAATAGTAGATTAGTATGAATAGGTTAGTATGATTAATAGGGTTTGAATGAATAGTAGATTAGTATGAATAGTAGCTATAATTCATAGGCTAGTATGAATAGTAGGCTAGTATGAATTGTTGAGTATGAATATTAGGTTAGTATGAATAGTAGGGTTGTATGAATAGTAGGTTAGCATGAATAGTAAGTTCGTATGAATAGTAGGTTGGTATGAAAAGTTGGTTAATATGAATAGTAGGTTAGTATGTGATTTTGAACAGAGCCCAGGACTTTGCCTCTCTACACCAGCCTACCCAGACCTACTTGTGGTTTTGCTCCTGTTCCTGGTTCGGCTCTCCGTCTTCCTCCGTGCTGCTGGTAGAGCAGGAGTCTGGATCGGTCACCAGCACAGTACCCCCCTGTGGCGAGTACAGAGACACATCTGGACGCTTCGCCGGTGAGGGAGGGGGCATTCTCATTCCAACAGTCTGATTGTCTGATCCTCCTCCTGCCTTGTTGGGGCACACAGGTGCGTCTGGAGGACACGGTTTCCTCCTCGGCGGAGGGATTGGACGTGACGGTTTCTTCACTAATGGCGCACAGTGGGAGCTGGATTTTAGTTTTTGCTCCTCTTTATCCATTTTCATCTCTTTTTCCTCCTTCTCATCCTCAGTCTCTCTCTTTCTTCTGTCCTCACTCTCTTGAGGTTGGCTACAGTTCTGTTGTTCAACCCCCTCATCCAGCTGACCTGATTTACTTCCCGTTTTCTCCTCCCCTCCCTCTCCTCCTTCCTCTCTCTCAGTTCTCTTTGCAGGATTTTGTCCCTTCTCTCGCTCCGTCCCCTCTCCCACCTCTCGGTCAGTGCTTCTTCTGGAGGAGGTGCGACGGAGAGGAGCAGGAGGCAGCGGGGGAGCAGCTCGGCTCTGCAGGGGGACAGGAGGCCTCGATGGAGTGAGTGATGTTGACATTGACTTCCTCTCTTCTCTCTCGCCTGCTCCACCCCTTCCTTCCTGTTTTCTCTCAGCTGCTGGAGGCGAAGTGTGAAGCAAGGGGGGAGAGGAGAAGAGGAGGCCCATCCCAGACCCTGAGCCCAGGCTGGGGGGTCGTGGTGGGGGGCGCTTGTATTTAATATCCTGGGTGGGCGTGGTTTTGGCCTGACCTTTGACTTCTGTGCTGGTCTTCTGTGAGACTTCTCCATTCTGCAGGGAAGAGGTAAGGTTTTGAGCGGTGACGCTATCAAGTTTTGAGATAGTGGAGTGGTTTAGGTCTTTGTTGGCGCTCTCCTCCACAGTGATTGGGTTGACATACAAGTACAGTCTGTTGTGGTTCTGATCCAAAGCCAGGTCCTGGTCCTTCGCCGGCTGGTTCAGATCGGACATCCAGAAATCTGCAACACATGCAGTCAGTGTCAAAAAAGTGGCTTTTATCAGGTTTTTGGTATTTGCTTTCCTTATTTTTTATAAATGTTTCTCTCTGTAATCGTCCGTCTCCCATTGTATGATTATATGAAAACATTCGTTTACAGTTTGACTGAGCTTCATGGTTCATTTTTTACCTTTGAAAAGTTTCATATTGAACAGAAAGTTACAGATCTTGGTAAGATATTACTCTAACTCTCAGCTAGAACGCGAACAAAATTCCAAAGTATCTTGACAGTTCAGTTGAATACATATTAATTCCTTTACAATGCACCTACCTAAGCACCCTTTTATGCCCATGAAGATTGGTAAATGATATAATGCATACATTCTGTGTCTGTATATATTCATTCATGTTGTCCTTCACATATATATTCATTTAAACATTTCTGCTGAGTAGCCGTAATGATGCCATTCCTTTTATCTTCTATCTTCATTGCTGTATCCAGCTCTTTGCAGCAGCAGTGACCCAACCCAATGTGCTAATGATGTAGATTTATCTACCTGCACCCATAGCAGAGATGACCTCCAGCTCCTCTCTCTTAGTTGCCGTGGTAATAGCGCTGGGTAACCTCAGTGGGATGGCCAGAATGTCCCTATTGGGTGGATTTGATAGTAAAAAAAAAAGCAGCATTAAGTGTAGGCAGGGAGGTTTAATAATATGACATAACACTGTCTGTGTGTGTGTGTGTGTGTGTGTGTGTGTGTGTGTGTATGTGTGTATGTATGTGTACAAGTATATGTGTTACCTGCTGGCACAGTAGAACGAGATCAATTTGAAGATGTCATCAAACACCAGAGAGGAACCATCTAAGTGGAGAACTGTGACAGAAAACATATTAAGAGTAAATCACCAACCACTCTGCTGTCTGTGCTCTGCCACGCATATCTTGCATTTTCTATTTCCACAGTAGCTCTTTGCATTAGTGTATAACACGCACGTGTCTTGTGTTGTTTGACCATCAGGTCATGTACGGGTGGCGCCCCCTGTTCATCAGGCAGGCGTACTAACAGCGTCGTGCCCTTGTCCTCTGTGCCGTGAACCAGGAACGCCTGCGAACGAAGACATGTGGTTACAACTCTGAGGTCAGAATGGAGAACATGTACAGAAAAGTGCTGAATCAAATATGTACACAAACACATACGCCACAAACATAAATGCACTGCTTTGTGACAAAAATGTCATATACTGTATCACATTTTCATATTGCACAGGCTGACAACAGCAAAAACAATGCAGCAACTACTGCAGCCTGTTCCACAAATATGGGTTTCAAAAGCTGATATTTTTTTGTCCCATAGTTTCCAATACAGAAAGAAAATGACATTCATAAGAAGAGTCCTGGAAAGGACTATGCCTTTAGAGGAAACTGAGATCATGTTCAGTTGTCAAACTTCTAATGAATTAAGCTTGAGATTCATTCTTTAGTCAGTCAACAGCAGGTCATACAAAAATGTTAACTTTGTCTACAGTCAAGCATATAATTCAATATCTAAATATGGAAATTAAAGTTTTCAATATTTAATATGAATAATGAATTAATATTTTACTTGAGCTTGAAAGAATAGTTTGACATCTTAGGATATACACCTATTTACTTTATTTCCTAGAGTGAGATGAGAGGATTGACATAAAGCTCATTAAGTATGAAGCTAAAATACAGCCAGGAGGCAATTAGCCTCCTAGCAATTAGCTTAGCTTAGCATAAAGACAAAGGGAAGGAGTACATCTACCGACATCTCTAAAACCCGCTGTTGTTCTCACATGCTGGATCTTATTTCTTTAATCCGTACACAGTAAAAGGCAATTTGTGGGGTTTTTACTGTTCTGTTTGTGTACGGATTAAACAAATGAGATACGACAGGTCAATAACTAAACTATAGTAGTGTTGGGTGTATTTTTAAAGGTGCTAAATATGGAATTCAGAGCATTTCTATTGCCTCCACACGGCTCTGAACATGTTGAGGGCTCACCCGGCGGTTAACAGCTAACGGTGCTACAGTGCAAACAGCGGCATATGACAACAAAGCACAGGGAAGCTCTGATAACAACACACAGAGGGAGAAGTTCATATATATGCATGTTATGGAAATTCGAAGAATATTTGAACACTTCAAGTCTATTTCTTTCCATTTTAGGCACCAAACTACAGGGTTTTAGTATTGGGCTCTGAGCGTTCTGTCCAAAACTCAATGTTTTTTTTCCAAAGAGGTTTTAATATAAACTCTAATTTGAAGAGTTGTAAATGTGTGTAAATGTGTGAGTGTGTCTCACCCCAGCCATCTCTTTCTCCATTATACTCGTGGTTTGGTCTTGACTGAGTCCTTTTGGCTGCCATACGGAGACACTTGCAACCAGCCGATCTATAGGACTCAGCAATGGAGGAGTTGGAGGTGATGGTGGGATAACAGGGGTAGGAGGAGGAGGAGATGAGGGGGAGGAGGAGGAGGATGGGATTGCTGGCAACAATGGAGCCGGAAGAGAAGTTAAGAAGGGAGTAAGATCAGAGGAGACAGTTGGCTGCAGAGAAAGCAGGGGAGCAGGAGAGACTGGAGTAGGGGAGAGAGGGGGAGGAAGAGACGGGGGAGGAGGGTTGTGGGAGAGAGGGAGAGGAACAGAGGAAGGGGGAGGATTGGAGGAGAGTGGGGGAGGAGGTTTGGAGATGGGAGGGAGAGGTGGAGGGGGTTTGGAGACGGGGGGTAGAGGGGGAGGGAGGGTTGGAGGAGTGGATGCAGGTAGAGGAGCGCACGAGGGGAGCTGGGAGGACTTCATCGTGGGAGGGGGCGGTTTGGGTCGACATGGTCGGACCGGAGGGTTGGAGGAGGGCAGGGAGGGTGGAGAGAGGGGAGAAGATGGAGGGATGGAGGCAGGAGAGGGGATGGATGGAGTGTCAAGTGATCCTGTCAGAGGGCCTGCGTGGCTGTAAATGGAAAAAAAGGGGAAAGGTCAGGGAAGGAAACAACATGTTGAGGATTTGTTTATATCTCATCTCTGATTCAGTCTGCCTCCAGAAATGAGCATCTGGTCACCAGGACTTGGATCATTGACTCGGATTGCAGAAACACTTCAGTAAAAGCTGAAGCTTACCCCATGTGCTGCATGCAGTTGTGTGACACATGATGTGTTTCATAACTATGAATGACTGAAACTGTTGTTGAGAGGGCCTGGGGCCATCCATTTGCTTTCAGGAATCTGTTGCATTGTTTTGCTTTATGGCACAAAACAGAAAGATGGGCTGCAATTTTTTTTAATTTTGTGTTCATACAGCTGTTGTAAACCAGCCGATGTGTGGCTTGCTAAATACAGTGAATACAGCTCAGTGAAATTCACCAAGTGTTATGAACCCAGACACGACGGCGATTAGTTTCCTGGAATGTCCTGGACTTGCACAACATGTACAAAGCAAAAATAGTCGTTATTTCATCTGTGACTGATGAAACGTTGTCTACACGGAGAGTGACACGAACAAACAAATTAACCTGAGATCTAACCCGCGAGTAACGCAACGCAAAATGCTTGGTGTGAACACAGCATAAATCAGTATTAGTAATGCTGCATTAACGGATTCATTTTGGCAACTTGAGAGCAGCAGAACAACATTGACATATATGTGTGATGATTGAGATTACCACAGTAGCACCGGCGTGATACATCTTTGCCATGTCTGTATGTGAGACAGAGTCTTCTCTTCAGTCCATACTTGCACTTTCTCTTACCCTCCGGAGTTCAGTACATCTAACATTATTAAATTAATAATCCTTAAATATATTCCTGTAAACTGATTTTGAAACTGTAGTTTAGAATTTTTTTATTTGGTAACAACACTAATGAAAGCCGTGGCTAAAACCACAACAATGTTGGTGATATTTGTCTGCAAGTTTGTCACTACAGGCGACACATTACACATGGTTAATTGAGGGCTTGTTACTACTCTATAAAAGTAGTAATGCAATGCATGTAAATTGGGTCACAATTCTTTAATCTAATTTGAAAACAGCTGGGCAATGTGGTGTTAAATTAACGTCAGTCAAACAGGAAGTAGGCATTTGTTGGGGACTATTTTCAGATGAATCTACATTTGTTGTGTTGCTGAGTATTTTTGGCTGCAGGACGGTGTGTATACAACTGAGTCAAAATACACTACAGTGTGTGTGTGTTCATGGTTTGAAGGAACATATCACCCAGTGCAACAGTGTGGCTCATTGATGTGCTTTTAGCAGTTGTCACGGACCTCACAGATTTAGGTTGGTCTGTGTAATGTTTTTGGCCACCTTGTGATTGGTTTGTGAAACGTTTAGGTTGTCCACCTTTTGACGCTTAATTATTTGCTTCTGCTTACTCAGTTTGGTAGACAAAATCCAGTGCCATCCTCTAGTGCCTTTGTTTTTGCACCACAAAGACTTGTGACAGAAATGTTTGTGGAAAGGCCAAGTGTATAAATGCATACGTGCACAACTGAGATGCGTAATGAGTTGCAGTACTAGAGAAACAAATAAGTAAAAATTTCACTTTTTTAGTTGTTTTATGATTTTCTGTTTGCTTAAAAAGAACCAAAGAAATAAAATCAAATGTCCTCTTCCTCACAGCATTGTATTGCATCACATTATTTTGCATCATGTCCAATGGCATAGTAATGTGTTGAACCGTGTGAAATCGCATAGGGTTGAATTGTATTGTATCATATCCCTTTGCTATATATGTATATGGTATACATGTTAAGCTGATGGAAAACAACACAATGAAGAGAAGAGGGTCAAGTTCAACACTGTCATTGCAAAAGGAAGCAGTGTGGGAATAGTCTTGACTCTAAGCAGGAGAAAGATGCTAAGATTAGGGTAGTTTCACAATGATGTCATGTTGATGTTTAAAATGCTCCAGCGTTTCCGGCTTCACATAACAACTAGCAACTCTACTAGTAACTCTACTTTACCTTCAGTTGGCAGAGAAGAACACTCCCAAGGTCTGATGGTCTGGTTTTGCCTTGTATAGCACAGAGATAGGATCTCTAAACCAGTTCCACTTAGATGCAACCAGCTCTGCTTTCACTATTACAGCATGTTGATATTAACTTTAATACAGTGACAGTTGAGCTGCTGCGTTTGAAGTTAGTACAACATGCAGGATTTTAATGAGAAAACAACGTGACCACATCAATCCAATTTTAGATTTTATACAGTGGCCTCTGTTGCTGTTCAGTTGCTTACTTCTCCTTTTGTAGCGTTAGCTAGCTAAGACAAATCACAGTACCCCATCTCAGTGAAGAAGATATACAGTAAATGTTGACCTTTGAATATAGTTAGTTTGGATCCGTAAGTCACACAGTAACACAAACTAACATAATTGATGCAGTCGTGGACCAACAACTCCTGTGTTCTACGAGGTAAAATTACTGTTTTTGTCAATTGAATTCCGTGGCTTTGAAGAGAGCAATGTTACTCCTTCAATTCCCAGTTTGAAAAAAGTGTCTGATGGCAGATATTACATTTTTTTAGGGGGGCTTTCTCTTAAGGTTGCTAAAATATGTTTTTCTGCTGTTCCCTTCTGCTTTACCTCGCCGTCAGACAGCCTTTCCAGTAAGTGGTAACTGAAACCGTTATATCGCTCTCTTCAGAGCCACAAGATTCTTTTGAAAACGAGTGGTAAGTGAGATGATATGTTGTTTTGTCATTTGGGTGAACCAACCCTTTAAAATCTTCTTTAAAAGAACAGATATTTGAGTTAGCGTCCTTACTTAAGATCAGCCTCCTTTGAACTATTTGTAACTTAAACCACTGAATATCTTTTCAAGCCACAAAGAATCCTGTTTTGAGTCAGATCACTCTCCTGTGAATTAAAAAAGGAATATCGGGCAAAACTGAGCAAATCACATGTCTGCAGATGACCCTAACCCTGTTAGTGACACACATGTGTGACACATATATTCATATGGTTCCACAGGGTCAAAGAGGAATTGTTTTAAATGTGGGATGTGAGCTTTATTTGCAGTCCTTTGGATAACACACCAGCACTTTACTGACTGGTGCAAAGTATCTAAGTACATTACCTCAAATGCAAATTATAGATATAGGAGTTGTACTTTACTTGAGTATTTCCATTCCATGCTACTTTATACTTCAGTTCCACTACAAACTACAAAGACAAATTATTACAAATCAAGATCTTTATAGATTAATCTACCCAACAGAATATTAAATCTCCCTTTCCAGCAACAACAAGCTACTTATGGATCATTAATAACAATAATTCAGTAATGAAGTGTAACATTCAAAAGGAAATCATTCTGCATTACTTTTATTTTTAAGTATATTTTGCTAATAATACTTTAGCGCTATTACTAGTGAATGCAGGAGTATTTTTATAATACAGAACTTTAACTAAAAAACTTTAAAAACGTAAGGGATCTGAAAACCTTATCCACCTAACATGACCTAACATAGATAGATAGATAGATAGATAGATAGATAGATAGATAGATAGTAACTTTATTGATCCCGCGAGGGGAAATTATTTTCTTACAAGCAGCAATAGGTTCCAGAGCAGCATGACCTTTAGGAAAATCGCACTCTTATCAAAGTACAAGAAAAAAAGCAACACAATCCTGGCACTAGCTCTTTCACAAAATTAATTTAAGTAAAGTTTAAAGTTGAGGCTGTTCTACTGTAAAGAGTGACATTCAAACTCACGACTGCGAACATTAGAAATCAAACATGCTTACAAATCCCCACAGGCCTTATAATGGTCTTATCTGCCCTTTTCAGGTGGTCAGTGACAACTTTCAACTGCTCTTATTCCCCCATACATGCAATTCATGAGGTAGAAATGGGATTTGACGAAAAGGTATTGACCTAAATATCAGCCGTTGAGTCATCACATCTGTTTTTCCTGCTCTGTCTAACTTTTCAACCCCCGGACCCCCCCTCTCCCCTCCGTGGCAGTTACAACAACCCCCCTTCCCACTGTCTCGACAGAGTACAGTTCCTATGCTGTATTTTCACCCAGCTACACTGCCACAGACCCCTCACACACTCACCTTGTGTTCTTGCAAACAACGCTGGCATCCGTCATATTTCCACAGATTTAAGTGTTCAGCTGCTCTCTGTCACTCTCTCTCTCTCTCTCTCTGCTCCATCAAGAACCCCGCCTTCCCTTTGCCCCCCCCCTTTTTTTCTTCCTGCTGTTGAATCGGAGCAGGGCTGAATAAGGAAAAAAAGGCAAAGGGAAAATATGCTTCTCTGTCAGCCCTCCCCTCCCTTTCTGCCTCAACTTCCTGAGCTGATCGTCAGGCAGGAAGAGGCCGAGCACTTTGGTCAGACTTCCCCTGCTCTCTCTTCTCTGTCTTTCTTTTTCTTTTCTGTCCAAGACAGACTGTCATGCAACTTCTGTCTCATGCAATCACGCTTTCTGGTCCCACTGTTGACAGTCCCGCCCAGTGTCGTTACTCCTTTTTTCTTCTTCTTTTTTTTGTTAAGTGCTGAAGTTAAGACATGTTCCAATAGATGTCATCATCTGCTAATGTCAGCGTATTCAAATCTGTAGCTGTGGCCCAAATATTCAGCAGATTCTCTGTTAGCCTCCTCCTCTCCTTCCTTCTGCCCTCCCCTTTCCTTTAAAGACTTCCAGATGCTCCCCTGTTCAAACTGTGGAATGTACAACTTCATGCCCCCCCCCCCTTTTTGTCTCCTCTCTTCCTGCCTCCTCTCACCTACCCCCCTTTTTTTACACAATTAAAACTCACAACTTTAGTTGTCTTGTCTTTCCTTCCCACCTTCTCTCATTTGCAATCTATTTTTTTTTTTATTTACCACGTAGATCACACTTGGAGTTGGACGAATATGTTGGTGCGAAGCTTTCAGTGTAAAGTGTCTTTGCACTTGTAGAGGCTTATCGAGAACAATCATAATCCGGAGGAGTGACTTGATACTTTGCAGGCATGAAAATACTCAAAACAAAAACCTGAATATTGTCACAAAAATATTGATGCTAATCAGAGACTCACATCAGTTAAATTCTAGCACTGTTAACAAAAGCATGGTCTAAAGGTCAACAGCTACCTTTTTTAAAATGTATATTTGCATTTACTTTCTGCGTGGACATGCAGATGTGGTCAAAGACACACACACACACACACACACACACACACACACACACACACACACACACACACACACACACACACACACGTACACAACCATGCATTCACAATGCAGCCAAGTGTGGTGACTGTGCAGCTGCTTCCTGTGCAAACAGAGGTGGGCACACATGCTTAGATTCTGCAAGCTCTGCTCGGCTGAACGCCATGAGCGGTGAGCAACCACTGGAGGGAGCTCCTTACACGCCATAGTTACAGTAGCCATGGTGGTGGACTATTATAGAAGAAAGGCCTATTACACACCATGAAACATGGTCAGTGCTTTTCTAGTGCACTGTTTCATCACTAAGCATGCCGTCAGGAGGGAACCTGGATCATTAAAATATCATTGTGGTCACAACTGTTCACAGAGGATGCTCATCTAGACTGCCTTGGTGTATGATAGCAGTGTAGGTTATAATGGTGTAGCCACAACAAATCTGACCCACCCAAAGCCTGACTTAGGTGATTAAAGGTGCATTAATTGATTTTCTCAGCCACTAGGGGGCAGTGAAACTAGCTGAAAACAAACACTAAACAACATTATCACCTTATGAAGTTGATTTGGCGAAAGATATATTGAAAACATTTAAAGGCCCTGATTAAACAGAGTGCTTTTTATCAGCCTGGGGAAGCTTTTTGTAATTGCCTTAAATGAGAGTGAAACGTTTTTGCCAGGTGGCAACTTCCGGTTCTGAAAAGTGAAGCCAATGCGGAAGTACCTTAGACTTGCATTCTTTCTAATGTCCATCAGGGGGCGACTCCTCTGGTTGCATAGATGTCTATGAAAAAATGACTCTACTTCTCTCTTGATTTATTACCTCAGTAAACATTGTAAACATGAGTTTATGGTCTCAATCGCTAGTTTAAAGTCTTCTTCAATACAGCATGATGTTTATTTAGTAAATTATGGTCCATTTAGAGTCAAATAGACCATAAAGTAGGGTATGATTTAGGGCGGGGCTACCTCGTAATTGACAGGTCTTTACCAGAGCCGTATACGGCGTCTCTACGTCACTCCTCCGCAGTCGAAATATGGTCACTTCCAATCACTGGTTGCAAAAATCCAAGATGGCGACAGCCAAAATGCAGAACTCAAGGCTTCAAAACCGCAGTCCACAAACCAATGGTTGACGTCACAACGACTACGTCCACTTCTAATATACATTTATAGTTCTTTTGTGGGAGTTCCCTGAACACCTTGAGTTCAAAGAACTTCAACCTGCACCGGAAAAGCACCCCAACGTAATTTTTTCTCATTGTTGTGACTTAACTGGTGACTTTCAGCCAAATGCAATTGTGGTTGCTTGTAGTAACTTATGTAAATGGTAGGCACAGATAATAAAACAGATTCTTAGATGCTGAGAGTCTGGCCACTAAATATTGGGCCACTTGCTAATGTATTCTATCCACTCATATCGCACGGATCTGGAAAGTCACTTTGTTTATGTTGCATTCACCATCTTTAGTGGTCAATGGTCTTACATAGCTTACATGCTTGATATCATTGTTTCCAAACTGTAAAAGGGTCTATAGTTAATATTCTACATTTCACTAGACTTTCTGGTAGTTCGCCACTCTACTTGGCAAGCTCACTGCACTTACTGTGAAAATGTGATTTGTGGTCTTTGTGTCGCTCACAGGCCGCCATATGCTGTGCCAGAAACCTACCGTGGTGCTTATGAAGACATTCCTAGCCAGTGCTTTTATCTGCTTTCTGAGCACAGCCGCCATTTTCTGTTCTAGCTGAAATAGACACTGAGCATTTGGTTTAGGTGATTCATTTGTTTACCAGGAGCTGTCTGCGGGATTTGACTGTCTTTCAAAGTTCTTTTCCCAATGATAATAAAGGAGGAGCAATGAATGAGTTGAGCAGCTGTCTGCTCATACGACATGAGTTTGTTTTCTTCCTGATGGAGATAGACACGACTGAGGGAGATAATAAAGCCGAGGCCATATACTGTACCATTCACATACGCATAATTTAACGTTTAATATTTAAACAGTCACGTACTGAAATGTTTTATGTATAAAACAAAGCTGAAACCTTATAACACTGACTATTGAAAACTTTTCCCTTCTCACATGCTAATGAAATGTGTATTCTCCTTTTCTTGGCCTTTCTTATTTAGCTTATCTACATATCTGAGGACAGGCTGGTACTCAACAGAAAATGGAAAAATAGATTTAAAGGACATAAAGGCAAACAAGGTTGTCCATAGGAATATAAACTGTTATCATGTACATTACAGTGTCTATGCTAGCAGCTCTTTAAGGTTATAAACAAAAACCTCCATATGTATGCCGATGACGTTATTTTGAGTGTTGATGGAGCAGCTACAATGTTAGCATAGCCTAGTCCTGATCAATCCATACTGTATTCAGAAAGCAAGCATTTTATGAATGCATGAATTCAGACTTTTAACAAATTGGCATCATGATGGAGTTATTTTGGCATCTTTTTGGTCCGTGTATGGTAATAAAACCTGAACCCTAACCCTCCATACCGCTTGCTAGATGCAGTGAAGACAGGTGCCTCTGGATGATGTAATGAACGTAGACACGACAACGTTTTGTTTCCGGACATATCTGGGACTTCTACAACATGTAGCTACAAAGCAGCAGTGGTGGTTAATCACGCCATGGTTGATAAAACGTTGTCGGAATCTACATGGAGATCCTCTCTGGTGCGTCGCACGCGAGTGACGCAAATTAACACAAATGATTCAAACTTTGCACAAGTTGGTGTCAGCAAGGCATGTCAAACTCAGCTGTCGAACTTGATCAAGTAACGCAAGGTGAAAATTCGATCTGCGTTTGGTGTGAACAAGGTGTTAGACTAAGGTCAAACATTTACCCTCAATGGCAAATTAGACCTCAAGAAACAGTGAGAAATACTTACTGCTAGTCTTCGTCGTCTCACAGCTGTTGGTCTTATCAAACACAACATGCTCAGCTGTCCGGTGTAGACACACCAGGCTCTGCAGTCTGAAGGAAAAAAAAATCACAGCCACAGATTTTTAGAGCAAGTCACTGTTTTTCTTTCAGACAATGTATTTTCGAGGGTGTTGACTGAGATCTTTCTCCCTGTCTCTGCTTGTCTCTCTCTATCTCCTGTCTGTCTTTCTCTCCAACATACACACACACACTCACAGAGTCAACACCACTTGAGCTCACATAGCGAACAAACCTAATAAAGGGGAGTGTGAGTCAGTCTTCTTCTCTGTCAATCACACGAAACATCATGGAAACGACTGATCCAATTTTAACAAGACCCAGGTACAGCTTGCACTTGAAACCCAGGAGCTTCAGACATCTCATACAATTTTCATGGTATTCCTCATGTTTAAATCAATTTAATTTAAATCATTTGAATGCATATGGTCCGTACAGACTTTTTGTACTGTGAGCCACATGTTTTGTCTTTGTTGTTAGAACTCTGTCCACTGCCTTAGCATTGAGTGAGCCGAATTTTTGCAGGAATATTTGATTGAAGGACATTTTGTTCAGTTGATACAAAACTCAATACATATAATACTCATACTCATCCTCCTCAACATCTGCGTTATGATAATCATTTATGACTTTTAAAAATGTGTTTTTAGTCCTGTTGGTTTGTTTGAATCTTAGTCAGGAAATGTCAAAGTATTTAACTGGTAAAGAGATTTCAGGGAAATTTGATGAAAAGGTAGGCCATGGCCCAAAAAGTAAGGAATTCATTTTTGTTGCAGAAGAAGTTTTTTGATGGTCCACCTGGTTTCCAATTATTGTAGGTGTGGCCTATTGGAAATTTACATCTGTAACTCTTGAACATATTGTGTAATACCCAAATTTAGAAAACACATACGCAAATCAACGAGAACTTCTGCAAATGTATACATAACAGCAATATGATGAATGGTCATTGTGACATTTTATCCTCTTACAAAGCTCTGATATTCCTGCATAGGATTTTGAAATGACCCAAAGTCATGGCCATCAGTAGCCAACAGATATTACATTACATTACATTCATTTAGCAGATGCTTTTATCCAAAGCGACTTACAATTCAGTATCTATCTATACACCGTAGGCAAAGCTACGGGAACAATTTGGGGTTAAGTGTCTTGCTCAAGGACACATTGACATGCGACTAGCGGAGCCGGGGATCGAACCGCCGATCCTCTGATTGAAGGATGGAACTATGAAGGCAAATCAATGTCAAAATCCACGAGCACAAATGGGATCCACTCACTTGTGTGTAGAGGAAACTCAAGGAGCCACGTACGGAAATTACTTCTGCGAGTGCTATGACATCACTCCACACAGAATATATCTGCTCGAGCAAGCAAAATTTAAGCTCACGAGGAGAAAACCATGCTTTGAGGGGGAGGAGCAGCGCCTGGTGCACAAGTTTAATCTACAGCAATGCGTCCTATTTTATAAGATCATCGTATTTTTGTAGTGTCAGTACAGTACATTATTTACCTCTGAGATGTAGTGCAATCTGAAAACCACCTCTATACCTCCACCTAGCATCTGTGTCAGAGTGATATCCGGCCAATCCAAAGACGAGGATTATAACCAATTAAATTTTGTGATACAATGGTGACTGGGTTCCCCCACTTACTGTCAAAAAGTAAAACCCACTCGTGAGTGAGCAGGTGAAAGCTTCGCGAGCAGAAGAGCAGTGATAGAAGTCGTGCACCAGAGGACGCTCCTCCCACTCAAAGCATAGTTTTCTCCTCGGAGGCTTCAATTTTGTTGGATTGGATCATTGGAGTGATGTGAAAGAGCTTGCAGAAATAATTTGCGACCTCGATTTGGGACCTCTACACACGCTTGCGGGTGGATCTCATTTGTGCTTGCGGATTTTGACATTGATTTGCCTTCATACAGAACTACTACGCATCCATGCTGTCCATGTTCGTGTCCGTTTGGAGTGGAACAGAGGCTTTAGTTAAGCTGACGTGCCTTTACGCTAATTTTCTTCACCTAAAAGCATTGCATCTCGTAAACTTTTACAATTTCAGTAATGGGTATTAATAACTGCTTTTTGAGACGACATGTCGCATAAGAGAGACACAAATTCCAGCAAGTCGGTAGAGCTTAGCCAACAAGCTGGCAAAGAAGCTAATGCAGGAGCTAGCGCTTTGGAAGACGAGTTTCTGAGATTACTGATAATATCTCCAGAGTCATCGATGGAAAGCTTGGGCCACCGTTACAATTCTTACAAAGCCCCTAATAACTTTACAGTCATGAAAACCAGATCGGAGACTAGGACCTCGACTCTGTAAGATGCTGTCGATCTTGTTGAGGGCAAACTGAGAGCTCTGGAAAAACAGGCTGTATCTCTTTAATCCTGTTTCGTTTTGGCTCCAATTTCGAGTTCCTGATTCAGATGCAGATTAGAAATTTCCAAATATTGTCTTCTGTGATCAACATTACAGGATTGTGCAGCCTTGACAATTAAATAATGTTGGCAGCACACCTTCTTCCTTGGATTTGCTTTATTTTTTCTGTAGGTGGCACTCATTTGATTTGATTCTTCCTCTTCTGTTTGCACAGAATGGAAACAAAACCATCACTGCCTGGGTTTGGTACAGGAGCAAAAAATAAAACAAACATATATTATGATACTACTGATCATTGCATCACAGTAACATCTCTTAATGATTACAAATAGAGCCTGTTCTTCCACACAGCCGTATATGGTCAAATGATGTTGCCGATGACGACGCTTTATAAATTGCACTGCACTGTATGTGAGTGCCCATTGTTGCTCTTTCTTTCTCTGTCTCTCTCACTCTCCCTGCCGCCTCCACAGTGATGCGTGTTGCATTAACGCAGAGGTGAAGAGTGGGAGGTAGAGGGCAAACTGAAAGGGCTACAAGAGGGACGGAGAAGAAAAGTGTGTGTGGGAGACTGAAACATGGATAGATGGATAGATAGATAGATCCTTCCTTCATTCCTCTTTTCCATTTCCAAAATGTCGGATGGTGATGATTTCCCAAGTGAACGCACTCAGGTCAAACTAAATCCAGGAGGGAATGAGAGAATGTTGGGGGAGAGAAGAATAGAAAGGTAGCAATGCAGAGAGATGAGGAGTGAAGGATGAGATGGAGAAAGAGAGAAAAGAGAAGCAGCTGGAGAGGAGAAGTTGGTCTCTTTACAGCTCCAAAGCTCTTAAAGCCCTGAAGCTGTGTGGAGTGTAAATGGGAAGAGAGAGAGAGAGAGAGATGGATGGATAGATAGATAGATAGATAGATGGAGAAGAGCGAGAGGTGGAGGGAGGCTGAATTGTGGAGAAGAAAAGCTAGAAGGGAGAGAGTGAAAGGGAGAGGAGGAGGAGGAGGGTTTGCGTTGGTGTGTTGGTTGGCAGAGAGAGCTTGTCAAAAAAACCTTCCTCTGACAGAAGGCATGATTCACAGCAGAGAGAGGGAGAGAGAGTGAGAGCGAGAGGGGAGAGAAAGAGGGGGAGAGAGAGGGAGACAAGCGTCAGAAAAAAAGCGAAAAACGGCAGAGAGAAAGAGAGAGAGAGAGAGAGAAACGACAGGGGCAGAGATGCCGGTAAGAAAAACAAATGAGGACGCTGATTTGAGGCAGAATGACAAGACGCTAACAGGATGGGACTGAGATCGACGGATTGGATTGACTGAAGCCGTTTAATGACTGTGACCATGTTGATAAGGTTCTGGCTTTTCTATTGATCGGGGGGGGGGGGGGGGGGGGGGGAAATAGAGCAGGTGGCAGAGGCAGATGAAAGAAAGAGAGAGAGAGAAGGATAGGGGGAGAGAGGATGCTTAAGAATGAAGGGACGTTGAAAAGATACAGAGCGAGATAAAGAGACCAGGAATGATTCTCAACTATCAATAGGCTCCTTTGATGGAGCTTAACTAATTTGTGAGGAAGGCATCACTAATACATGCAAATTAGACAGTTCTGACTCTTTGATACTACATTTGAGATGGATATCAGTGTTGATACTTCAGGACTATGGCGGAAAGCCTTCTAAAGATGTTTTTTTGATATGTGAATGTCAATCTCTTCTTTTCTTTATGTGACAAAAAGAAGTCTTAATGGAGTTTTTAAACCAGTAAATGATTTTTCATTCCTCTCTCAACTTTTCCCCTCTGAACTGGTGAATTTAGTCAGTGTCGTCACAAGGTTGCCAGTTTGTGTGTGTGTGGGGGGGATGCCATGCTTCTGTGGTCAAAATTGGTTTGAAATCCTTTTTTCTTGAGGTGTTGGGGACTTCCTGTAACCTAATTCTTAGCGCTAATCATCATACTAAGTACTGTTGTTATCTCCCACAAAACTGAAGTTAGCGGGCTAGCTGCTGTAGATGAACCAGTTTGATATATTCAAATCAGGAATGGCAACATCAAATCAAATTGCCACAATGTCATACTATGACATGTTGAAGTATTCGGCTTCTGATTTCTCGTATTGATGGAGGGAACAGCTTTGAAGGAATATTGACGTCACCTTGACTTCATTTTTGGCACCAAATTTGCATGGGGCTTTAAGGCTGCTTGGTGCAGGCTGTCGCATTTGCATCTCTCCAAATTCAAAATGCTTGCTGAGTTGTTTGAGGTTTTTTATTCTAATCTTTTTTTGTTTTGACTATGGACAGTTTTTCTAACCCTTTCAACTTCAGTTGGTATGTTATATCTTCTTAGATATAACTTCTAGAAGACCAAAGGGATTCGCCAACAAGGGCTTCAGTATTTAGCTTGGTTTTAAGCTCATCCTGTGTATAAAAAGTTCTACATAAAGCAAATTTGAGATTTTGTAACATTTGTTGCTTAGGCTGTAAATAGTTTTTTACCATTTAGATGTGAGAACTCCGATGAACAAAGATGTGACTTCTTATAAAATTGATGAAAGGGATTGGCCATCTAGGGCTTCAGTACTTAGCTCAGTGTTTAGCCCGTCCTTGGGAGAAATACACAAAGTTCTACATAAAGTACATTAAAGGTGTGTCTCTTAGCTTGAGGAACTATTTAAACAAATGTATTATCTAAGTAGGGCTTCAGTAGCTTAATGTTTAGTTCATGTTTGAGGGGGAAAACATGTCTCCAAAAAGAACATTTAGGTTTTTTTAATCTTTCATTGTCTTGCCTTATAAGTGATATGTAATACATTCCAACTAGGACTACAGTTCCTCACTCAGTGTTCAGCCTGTCCTTGGAAGAAAAACACAATGTTTTTTATAGAATACAGTTGTACTGACAGTGTTTTGAAGTGATGCCTTCACTTCCAAATTCCAAAAAGTAAATGCCTTTTAAGTCAAAAAAGGTTTAAAACAAACAATTTTGACAATCCATATGGTTCTCCGCTAATCCCAGCACAAGGCTTCTCCCTCAGCATTATTGGTAACCCATTAATAGATGGAGTTCATTGGGTTGGTGCTGTTTGACCTGATTGCATTATTTACGATAACAGATTCTGATACTCAATACTATTAATTAACTAGATATATACTGTACTAATAACTCAATACTAATCAATAGACTGAGGAAATGGTTTGCTACTTTTATTCCCTAATATGGGTCAGGCTCCAAACAACACTGAATCTTATGCTTCCCATAATGCAGCTTAATACAGTCTTTCTGTAGACACTTCTTGTTTGATCAAACCCCCCATTTCAAGTTTGTAACAAGACTTTGAGATGACTCTGATGACATCATCAGGGTTACTTTCTCAGATTTGAGGACATTATACAATGGTTGAGTAATTCTTCTTAAATTGTAACCTGAGCTTTGTTTTTATAATTAGTGAGTGCCTGCCCCTTTAATTGGACATGCAATGATATCAGTGATTGTTAACTAATATCTTAATACTGAATATACCACCATACACTAAATTTTCATGGAGAGACTGTCTTCAAGCTGTCTTCCATACAGATCTTTTGTTGTTTGCTTTGTTTTCCACAGACAAACGATGGAAATCAGCAAACACAGCCAGAATGAGAGGAGAAGCTTTGACTGGATTCAATGCTCCATCCACTGCATTCGGTCTTTCTGTCGCTTTGTGTCTGACTGACTAGCGCTCCACTGGATAAAGACTTAATTGGCCCTAAAAGGACAGCCAGAACAATAAACAACCAGAATAAATACAAATTCAGCCATGCTTGGAAGAGAGTTGGCGAGAAGATGAGCTAAGAAGTTACCCTGTGGACATAAAAACTGGACATATTTTGTCTTGTATTTTCATGTTTTTTTTTGTTTGCCTCAGTATTTTACCATAAAAGAACAAGCACACGTTTTGAATTTGCCATTTTTCCTTTTCTTTTACTTTGCCATGGCCCCCTCAAAGCCAACTGCCATGCATCTTGCACATTCTGAAATTTATTTTTCAAGCACATTTTTTCAGTATTAGTGAAATTACCAAATTCACAATTCACTCTTCAAACTACAGACGCGTCTCCCACCAACCCCTCCCACCATCAGCCATCCGACCAATCATGGGCAAGCCTCTTAGCCGTCCCGGGTGTTTCAGGAAGAGCTCCTGCTGCCTGGAGAAACCTGGGGATGGGGGAGTGGGAGGGCGAGCTGGGGGACTGGAAGGGGGATACGGAGACGGCTACGTACCCCAACGATCCATCTACGATACCATGTGCATCAATCAACAGATTGACAGCCATCACCATCACCCTGGAGGGTCTATTAGGCGAGACATTGGAGGTGAGGGGAGTTTTAGCTACTCTGCAAGCGGCTCCCTTAGGGTTAGCAGGTCTCCAGCTGACATGTTCGATCCGCAGCCCCGCTCTCTAACTCCGAACCCCTCGTTTGTTCGACGACTGGATGAAAGAGCCATCTATGATTCACTGAAACTTGGGGCTCAAGATGTTGATGGTGGCGGCTGCCATTCACCAGGATGTTTCAACCGATCAGTTTCTCCCTCTGTCTCATCATTCTCAGCACCTGGAGTGTCCTCTTCCTCATCTAAGAAACATCACCATCACCAACACCATCATCACCATGGAGACAGTACAAAGAGTAGAGATGGCCGACATTCCTGGAAAGTCTTGACACCTCCGAAACACCTGGAATGTCTGGAGCTTACTACAAACGAAATGATGGACAGGGGAGGAGGGTATCTGAACCCTGGGCAATACCCTCCCCCTGGGGGCCAGTCCTCCTCTCTTACCTCCCCTCTCATTTCCCCCTTCTCAGGCTCACCTCTCTCCTCGGGTTACCATACTCCAGTGTTTTTCTCCCCTGCCAAACCTCGACCCAGTCAGTCCCAGAGTTTGCGATGTTCACCTCCCCACGTCACCCAGCCGAGGCATTATTCCCAAACCCAGAGCCTCAGACTGTCACCACCCCAGGAGCTTAGACGATCCCCCTACCGTGCCCCCCTGGTCCAATTATCTGCTCATGACCTTGAGCAGGACATGAGGGAACGAGGAGGAGGATGGGGCCGGAGTGAGCGAGAAAGGGAGTGGGAGAGGGAGAGAGAAAGAGAGATGGAGCGAGGGTGGGCCCAGCGTGAGTGGGAAAGAGAGAGAGAGAGGGGGAGGCTGGAGAGAGAGAGAGCAAGAGAAAGGGAGAGGAGGGAAACATCGACTTTTGGGACCTTTGGATATGGTCGACCAGTTCCACTGCGTTCAGACAGAGATTCCGTGTTTTTAGAGTCCGAACAGGTTCTAGACACAACACCCCTGTTGCTCCCCCAGCCCTCCCCCTCCCCCAATGCTGCTCCCAGAATGGGCACAGGAGCTGTGGGTAGGAATAGAGCCGGATCTAAGGTTGGGCCTGAAAGTGTAGGTGGGGGTATGGTTTCAAAGTTTGACAATGGGAGTGTGGGTTTGGTGTTAGTTGACAGCAGATCTGGGTGTGGACCGAGGTTAATAAGTGAAGTTGGAATTGGAAACATGTCAGAGGCTGAAATCAGGGCTGGAATACAAGAACACCATAGAGTTGAAAGTTGGAACAAATATGACAACGGGTCCAGGGCTAGCATTAGAAATGGGTCTGAAACAAGAATGGGTTCCCAGGTGAAAACACGACCAGGGGGTCGGGATCTTGAAGGAAAAGTGCAGTCTGGGATGGGCATAGAAAATATGGCTCCAGCTGTGAACAAGGAGGGACACAGTGGAGGGACAAGGAGTGGAGAAAAAAATGTAAGGGGTGTGGCTAAACCAGAACCTCTTGCTGAGACTATACCTTCAACTGTGCATGACAATGAGAACAGGATTGAGCCTGGTGATAAAGTTGAGATTGGAGATGAACCTGGTCCGGCGATGAAGCCAGAGATTGAGGCAGGGGTTGAGGCCAAAGTCAGTTCAAGGCAGGTGGAGAACAGGACTGGAACAGAAGTTGGAGGTGAAGCTACAGTTAAGAATGAGGTTGGTTCAGGAGCAGAGTCTAGGTTAGAAGCTCAAATTGAAACAGAAGTTAAGATTCCTCCTACATCTGAGCCTGAGGAAGTACTTGAAGCTGTTGTTAGTAATGAAACAGAGACTAAAAGTAACACTGAGACTGGGGTTGTCAGTGAAACTCAGAACAGCAACAAGACTACAGATAAAGCCCAGATAAGTATTGTGGCTGGGGAAAAAACTGATATTGCCCCAGCAGATCAGGTTGAGAAAAAGCCTTCGGACATCAATAAAATTGAATCTAGCCATGTAGAGAAAGGTTCCAGGTCTCACAAGTCCAAATCATCCAAGTCCAGCTCTAGGACTCGACCTGGCACAGCCACAGGACTCCGACCAGGTGTGGTCAGCCCTCGCCTAAGTAGAGGGTTTGCAGACCTTGAGTCAACAGGCCCCGCTGAGGGCATCGAGTCTACCTGGCCTCGCCGAATCATGGTCAGAAAGAGGACTGTACGGCAGGGCGGGGCACTCCACAACCTGCCTATTCTCCCCCCACTCCCTTCTGTCCTCTCAGCATTGGAGAAGAGGCGCCCTCATGCCCACCTCCACCCACGTCCAGGCCACTTCTCAGAGAACCCGCTAACAACCATTATGAATGCTTCAAGTATGGTGGGACGATGCTCACTTAAAGAGCCCTCCCATCCAGAATTAGGACTAGGGGCCAGTGTGGTGGGCAGGGCTTCCTTGAAGGAGCAAAACTTGGAGCACTGGAGGGTCTGCAGAGAGCAGGAAGAACCCAGGAGATCCAGGAGCAAGGAGAAACAAGTGGAGCAGAGCAAGGAGAACACTGAGATGGAGGAGAGGACGGGGAAGGAAGAGAAGCGAGACAAGGCGAGGAAAAAAGACAAATTGAAAATGGAAGAGAAAATGGATAAGGAGAAAGATAGGATTACTGTCAGTGAGGGGCTGGTGGAGGAAACCAAACGAGAAAAGTCCGAGAGAAAGGTTGAAGAGAAGGTCCAAGTGGATGGAAACACAAAGGAAGATGTCAAAAAGGCAAGGGATGTAGAAATTATGGGGGAAAAAGTGGAGGTTAGAGGAATGAAGACTAAGGATGGAATACAAGAGCAGCATATACAAGAGTTGGAGAAGGTGGTGGCTAAATCAAAGAAAGAGGGAAGCCAAATGGAGGAGGAAGAAGGAGGCACATTTGGAGAGGAAGGGGGGATAGAGGCTTGGGACACTGTCCTTGACATGGTCAACACTTTGTGGGAGGATGGCTGGGAGAAAGGGGGAGAGGGGGGAGGTGGTGATACAGATTCTTTCTCGGGCTCCCTGCAACGTTGGCCTCTTCTCCGGCCCCCAATTGGATTTGGAGGCTCCCACCCCCCTTCATCGGCAGCCTCAGAGCTCAGCCTGACAGAGTTGGAAAGGAGAGCCAGGGAGCTAGACTCTGACCTGGAGCACTTAGACCTCTCTCAGCCCCACAGGGACACCCAGGATGTATACCAGTTACTGCTGGAGCCACAGAGGGAACGAGCTGACATGTACCAAACACACCCTGGTCCACAGAGGGAGAAAGCTGCTCTCTCCACAGGTAGACAGTTGTTGCATTTTGTGTATGGTTGTTTTCCTTCTTCCCATGTTCTTTTCAGTCAGAATAACACACTGAATAGCATTAACAGCTTATAATATTAAAGTGGAGCTTAATTGATTTCCCAGGGACTATAAACTAGTAATCCTAGCTCGAAAAACCACACCTGATCACAGATTTCTGTGTAAATTAGTTTGCTCTAATTTAATCAAACATAATTTGGCAATATGGACTACGAATAAGATATAAACTGTTAATGGTGATAATCCTCTACAAGGGCACATAATCAGGTGACAATGCAGGATCCACCTTAATTGATATTTTACTTTAGTGGTGAAAATTTCTACACTTTGTTACAAATTTGCAGTTAAAACAAATTGCCAAAACACAATTGGCAAGCTGAAATCCTTACCCACAAGTTTATGCACACAGTTATTATACAAATAAATGCAAAAGCTGACAAATATCAACCCTGCATACAACCAAAGTCTGCTTGAATGTGATTGGTAAATATAACTCGGACTGCATATGGAAACCAGAACGCTTTTGGTACTAAATTGTGTCCCGCTGCCTACAGATTCTACATGTGAATGCAGGATATGTTTAAAGAGATTATGTCCATGTAAACCAGTGGCGGTCTGTGCATTTTATACCTGGGCCTTTAGTGCTGTCCTACTACAGTTGAACTACTTCCTAATAACCTCATTATGACGCCACAGCTATGGGTTATTATTTATTTTGTGTAAATACCTCATATTCACATAACACTGCAACATTTGAAGGTTTGAAGTTAAATAAAATGTTACATGAAGCTCAACACCTACAAATACACTAACTGCAGATTGCAGATACATGAATACGCGCATTAAGGGATGCTTCATCATTAACAGACAATGCATATAATCAAAGTCAATGTAATGACAACAAAGCATGACAAATCAATCCAGCAAACCTGCGGCGCTAAAACACGTATTCCACCTCACACTCAAGAGCACGAGACATTCAAATATTATTCACATCAGAGGAAACAAGATTAACCATATCATAAAAATGACACGATAGACAAATGAAACAGTAGCAATGCTTCTCCGACGCTGTCAGACAGAAATACTGTTCGTATAAATCCTTTTTCTGGCTGGGTCAGGGCTGCTAGCATTGGGGTTGGCCGACCCTTTCTTACGATGTCCATTTTTTCCTGAAATGTCCTCCTCTAGAAAGGCGTTGTCAGTAACTTCGCCACCAAATCCATTTCTCCTCCTCCTTCAGCCATTGAGTGTTAAAAAAACAAAGCTAGGTAAAAAAAACTGTTACTACTACAAAGATCTGCTAGCAAGCTTCACAACAGTCACACTAGCCCACTGACCAATCAAGCCGCACGTTGATGATGACGACTTACTCGACTAGGCCAGCCAGAAGCTCTGGCACGTCAAAGAATGCGCCTAACATGTCAAACTAAAAATCTGATTGGTTGAAGACTATGACAATCAACAATATTGTCCCCATTTACTTAAACTGCAAAGGCATTCACTTGTAATTCTGCAAGCCTCCGGGCAGATTTATTTAACTAAACTAGGGGCGAAATCTGATTGGATAAAAGCTCTACTTAAAACAAGCTGTGCTGGAAGCAGCGCTGGAAGCAGGGCAACTGAGGAAGACAGTAGCTGTGCAATGAGATAATAATGGGAACAAATATTTAGAATACATGTAGTGTATTTTTGAAAAATAATTAAATTATAAAATAGCTATAAATTTGTGATTCTGTCTTGGCCAGCAGGGAAGGCTTTGCTGACGCTGACGGCCCACCACTAATGTAAATTAACTAACTGGTCCATCAAGGGTTGTATTTATTTTTTGTTTGTTTGCTTGTCGTGGGTCTGAAGCGTGGTTCTTGTCCTACCTCAGCTCTATGCATTTTCCACCATATTACCTGTATTAGAATTCTTTGGCTCCGGTACTGTAACTGACAAAGTTATGCTCTCAGAAACCTGTGTGTGACTTTTCTAATACGGCAGAAAGCAAAAAAATTCACAAATACACACAGCCACTAGACGATGGCAAACACTGATCCACTGGCTGTGATCAAATATCCAAAGGCTTGACCAGGAGGGCCATGAATGGTGATGTTTTGATTATAGCTCCCAATTCTTATCTTTAATTGTGTTGAATCTGTGCTATATTTTCCAGGAGTGGTGAGCAGATCCCAGGTCAGTTTGGAGCTCAATGCTATGGCCTCACCAGCTACAGACACAGACAGACCTCCTGTTGACTGGTCAACCAAATCTGCTGGGACTTCCACTGTTGGCACAAGGTAATTCCTCGTTGTTGTTTGCATTGATTCTGAACTGTTCTCCACCAGATGTTGACATACATCCTGGGTGACTAAAGGTTCATCACACAGGGAAGAAACAACATCCAGGTTTGAATTCAGACAAGGTATACTGGAAATCTGATCAAAGTTACCTCTAGATGGGATTATAAATGCACAGGGCCACAATGACTTAGGATCTACAGTTCAATTCAAAGATAAGATAAGATAGAACTTTATTTATCCCAAGGGAAATTGTTGTGCAGCAGTTGCAGTAGAGATGATTGAGCAATTTGAATATCAATAAAAAGTTCAAGAATAAAAATATAAGCCATAATTGTGTTCTATAAATTGATATTTACTGGCCTTTTTGGGACATTTTTGCAAATATCTGTGAATTTCAAAATTAATTCTGTGTGCCAGAGTAAACACTTCAAGATGGATGCACGTGCATCGCTTGTTTTTTGAGAAACTACAGCTGATTTAGACAACAAAACATCAATTTGGATGTCATTCTTTTAATTTCTTATTTCCTTTTAATATTTTTTTATATATAATAACACAGCAATGAAATGTATCAACATCCAATTTGGACTTGTGGCTTGTACCGTGCAGTGTGGTGGCAAGATTTGTTCTTTAAAATTCTACATAAGTAAGTAAATGTAAGTAAATGCCATGAGTGATTTAAATAAACAAAATAGTAGTGACCCAACACTTGAGCCTTGAGGGCCATCACATGCAATCAGTAAATCAGAACAGTAACAGTGACAAGAAAGATCAACAATCTTGGTCAGTCCTGGAGATTAAGATAGATTAATTAATGTCACAAATAAAACAGCATAAATAGATGTAAGGTTTTTAAAGTTGTTTCAGAATTTGTTAGTTTGCTCCAATTTTCCATAGCATTTTGTTATTTACTAAATTCAATGCTATTGTATTAGTTTAGTCCAGCAGACCCATTGCAACAATTTTAATACTGCAATTTGTTTATTAAAGGTGGGGTCAGCGATTCTGGAGAAAGATTGTTGATACAGTGGAAACGTACAGTCTTACAGTCTCTGCGGGTCAAATTGATCACTAAAAGCAGATGATTATTATAACCCTATTTTAGTTGTTATTATTTTATTCTAATGCATATTGCCATCCAATTGACATTAGTATATTTTTTTTTACATGAATAGGAAGTAATGAAACGGACAGCTTCGCTATTTACTGGCTCACTGCCAATTCTTCGCCTTTTCCCCCAACAAGGGCTCGCTTGGGGTGAGGTTTGACGCTTTTTGGCCGGCTCTGTGTCAATCCAGCAATGGCGGTGCATGCAGATGAACGGCTCCCATTTGCTGGAGTTTTACTTTGAGGGCATTGCGTGACCAGGCATTATCAATCCACTTGATGAGGGCAGCTTCAACCACAGGCGCTTTCCCAGTGTGTATTCATTTTTCATTGAGAGAAAATTATTTAATTTTCCCTGTAGTGATTTCACTATATCCTCAGGTGACCAGCCAGAAGCAGACGAGTCACTGCGAGGCAAAGTATCACGGGAGTAAAGTAAAAAACAAAACAAAAAATTTATTGAATTAAGCCTACTGTAGTTTTAAAATGTTTTTCCATATTTTGTCATGTATGTAAAGACCCAAAATTAACAGTTTTAGTGCACTTCTTGATTACTATAAGTGAATCATTTAGACAGCATTTGTATAGGAGTGATTCTGTTCAAGCTTTTTGATCAATATAGGCGGTTGATGACTGTAACAGTGATCACTATGAGCTGTTTACACTGTATTTGAACACCCAAACAAATACCCCCTCCCAGATCGCTCCCACTGCCTTTACAAGTTTTCACCCTGATCTGAGCGCCCCGTGTTCTTGATTGGCTAGAATAATGTTGTGTGGCTTGGTCCGAATTCCTTTGTTTGTTTCCCATTTACAGCCAGGGCTGTGTATGAACACCAGATTTTTTGTCAGCTGACACAGAGAACTGACAGCTAGCAGACCGTGACGGGATATTTGCTGAATTTGACAAAAAAGTGCATTGGATTAGATTCGCTGATTCAACCTTTAAGTGATCTGTGTGTGTATATGGGCGATGCAGCGGGAGAAGATTCATACATGTGTTGCTATTTCATTGCTTTTCATCTGTCATTATTATGAACATCTCATTCTGGTAGAACAGAGTGTGTGCCCATAGTTTGGGATGAGAACAGGCACATTCATTACATGTGAGCAGGACAGTGTTGTTGATGAGCTGCTAGAGAAAGGGAAGTTGTGTTTTTTTCCTAGATCTGTCCTGTGTATTGGCCATGAAAGGCAGTAAAAGCCAAGAAAGGCTGGCTGTCATAATCCTGATTTATTAATCTAAATAATTGTATTTATGGAAGCCCCAAACTGCTATTGACATTCCTGCCCAAGTCCACATGAACCATGTTAAAAAACCCAGAACATTGGCTAGTTTTATAATGTGGACCAAGTCGGCTTGAAAGGGTGCTGTGCAACATTTGTGATTAGTGGGCTTTTACTGGCGGGACCTTGAATCCAATAATAACCTTAATAATCTGTTTAAGTAATTATCTCTGTCCGATTACCCCATTTAAAGTTAACTTTTTATGTCTTCCCTCTTTTTGCAGAATTTAACACCCTACAGTGGTTGTAATTGTTTTGGGTAACATGTGGTCTGGACCATATTAAAACTCTGCTATAAAAAAGATGAATGTCAGTGCACAGTTAGACAGCACATCATGCATTAATGAACTGTAAAAGTAGGTTCATTTGATTTGCACCAAGTGAAGTAGGTGTGAAAGCAACACGTCCTCAGCTAAAGTAGAGGGCTAATGTCTCCATATTGATGTGTCCATCATCCAATCTGGGTTAGTGTTCAAATCAGAGACTTTAAATATCTCAAAGACAAAATCAATAACTTAGATCTGAAAGAGTAGTTTATGACAAGTCAGATGGCATCAGTGATCACCAGTAGTAGAGAGAGAGCATTAGAAGGCAGGTGGCACATGGGGATGTAGCAGTCATTTGACTGTGTTGTCTTTTTTCTAGCTCCACTAAGGAGGACAGCTCTCCAGACTCCAACCTCACGCTGGAGTCCGACTCCAGCGGGGTCTTCCTCTCCTTATCCAACCAGAGCCAGGAGGAGGCCGGCTCTGACAGCGACCAGCCGATCAGCGGCTCTGACCTGGGCAGCAGCAGCACGTCGCTGGAGAAAGACGGGGAAGATGGCGGGTTGAAGGAGTGGGGGAGGGAGGAGAGTGCGGAGCTGCAGTGGTGCTACCCGTCACTTCTCAACACCTCCGCGCATGAGGACGTAGGAGGTGATGGCGGAAGAGGGGAAGCAGGGCGTGGACAGACGGGGAGAGATGGAGACAGAGGCAAAGGTGAGAGTGCAAGAAGGGTTGGTAAGATAGGAACGGTTTCCATCATTAGGACCCAACTCGACCAAACAAACATTGAGGGCTCCACGTCTTTAAATGCTCCACAAAGTGAGGAGGCACCACCCAGGAAAAAAGTGACCCTCATGGGAAGTGACTTCCCTCTTCCTCTGTCTCCCTCAAAACAACCAATCAAACACCTTCTAGATCCCTATCAGAAGCCAATCAGAAGCTCAGGACTGGACTGCGGGGACTTAGATCCCTTTGTCCAATCGGACAGCTTTGTTTACCTTGCCGTGTCTGCAAGACCTGCCTCCCAGGGGGAAGTCGCCGCATTGGCAGAAGTCCCCACCCATGGCATAAAACACGACATTGCGCAGCAATATTCGGAAAGCATGAATACACACCTGGACCAGTCAAATACAGAAAGGAACGCCAAGCCGACTTATCTTGCCCCACAAAAACCAGAGGAAGGAGACTTTCTGTGCACTGACAGCTTTGTCTACCTGGCCGCTCCAGCCTGCCTCCTACTGGGCCCTGCAGGAAACGCACCCTACAGCGGCAGGTATGTGTATTTTTGTGTGTGTTCACTGTGGCTCTAGTGCAGTCTATTGTTTGTTATTCAGTGAGGGGTCCGAGAGATAACTGAAACAGCATTTCAAAGCCTCTTTGTTAATTTAGCTTTAGATCCGTCCCTCCATTTTCTTTTCCGCTTATCCCGATCCTGGTCGCAAAAGCATTCGGCTAGTAAGTAAGTAAGGTAGCACAGATGTCTTTCTCCCGAGCTACGTCTTCTAGCTCTCCCTCAGGGAAACCGAGAAGGTTCCAGGTCAGATGGGATATGTGATCCCTCCAGTGTGGTCTGGGTCTTCCACAGGGACTCGTCCCAGCTGGATGTGCCTGGATTACCTTCACAGGAGGCTTCATGTTTGGTTCAGGGGACTACTGAAGCAGCATACAAGTATCAGGAAGCCAAAAGTACTGCTGACCATAGATTGTATGTAAAGATAAACAAAAGGACAGCTCCTCAAAAGTAAAGCCAAAACATCTCGATCGCCCCCGGCCGACTGCAGCATAGGTCATAAACTCCACCCCTTCCATGTTAGCAATTGGGACATGGGCCAAAAAAAAAAAAACACACAGAATTTTGGTTTTGAATAGTTATTTGACATTGAGAGGGGATGTAACTTTAACTTTTTTTTAAAAATGTTTGGGTCTTTTTGCCTTTATTACAGTACAGCCAAGAATAGACAGAGAAGAGGGAGAGAGAGGGGACGACATGCAGTAAGGGTGCCAGGTCGGATTCTGCTCAGGCCTTCATAGGGCGCCCGCTCTACCAGGTGGGCTATCTGTGGCCCCCAGAGACGTGTAATAATACATGCTCAAGTTGATCATGAATGTATTCATTGAGCTATTACAGTTAGTTGTTGTGTCTTTCTAGCCAAATAGCAACCGTGGTGCTAACGTAGAAGCTAGATGGCTTTCACTCTAACAACAAGCTGCGGCTGATGATTGGCTTGAAGGCGGGTGCATGGCGAGACCTCGGTACCGCGGCTCCAGCACTCCTATCATTTCTAGCCTCTAGTAGCCTCTGACTTCAGATAACATCAAAAGCACAAGATGACAGCTCAGGCATCTGGGATATTTTGGCTTCACTTTTGTACAGTGGGAAGAAGTGGAGACGTGTTGTCCATCCATATATATGGTCTGTGCAACAGACCTGTTTAGATGTTTGGAAGGCCCCAGAGCAGACATCTCAGGAAGGGCACACAGGGCTTAGCCCAGGCTGTTTTGAACAGGGGAGAACTGATGACCAGGACTGGGGGCACTCGAATGTTAGAAGGAGCACTTTGAAGAACTCCTGAATATGAATCAAGGACTAGGTTTGCAATATTTTGGGAAGACAGAATTGAACCTACCAATATTTTGAATGAACACACACACACACACACACACACAGAGGAGCGGAAGAGCAGAGATGCGCTTCTGGTGTGAACAGCCCACCAGCCATGAAGTCACCAAAATCCAGGCCTCTGTCATTATTTCCTAAAAAGCCTGCATCTAAACCACTTGAAACTGGCATGTGAGATGACTGCAGATGAAAGAGTGTGATATGAACAGTATTAAAACCGATGATAATTTTACCAGCTGCGTTGCTCCACAGCTGACCATGAGTGTCATAGCGTCCCTCTCCTCTGTGAGACAGCACTGATGAAATATTGAGCAGATTTTTATTTGAGATTTGACTTGGACTATATTTTTTAGAATTGAAAGATTCTTATGTAATAGTTATGGCTCACTAGCATACTAACATTTGTGTGGACAGTAAGCTACATGGTGAGATTAATGCCTTTATGCTATGCTACGTTACGTTACGTTACATTACGTTACGTCGCGTTACGCTACGTCGCGTTACGCTACGTCACGTTACGCTACGTCACGTTACGCTACGTTACGCTATGTCACGTTACGCTACGCCACGCTACGCCACGCTACGCCACGCTACGCCACGCTACGCCACGTTACGCCATGTTACGTTACGTTACGTTACGTTTCGTTACGTTACGTTACGTTACGTTACGCTATGTTACGTTACGCTATGTTACGTTACGCTATGTTACGTTACGCTACGCTACGCTACGTTACGCTGTGATGTGTTACGTTACTTTACGTTACGTTGGCACAAATGTCCACCTCGACTCATGGATGAACTGATTACATTTTGGTGGTCAAAGGTCACTGTGACTTCACAAAACACATATTGGGCCAACTATGACATGATAAATTGAAAAGGTGATGACTATAACTTAGTTGGCGGAGGCATACAACCACAAGGAGGTAATTGTAGTATATATATATTTTGAATTGTCACCTGCCGCCACAGTTTTCCTTTACATAAATGAACACATTTCCACCATAACTTGATGCAGAATAATTCACCAGAACGCAGGAAATTAAGTGTTTGATGCTAATTTTTTTTAAATCCATGCAAAAGTATAATCTCATTTCCATTACAAACTCAATATAAACTATTTTAAAAGGATGTATGTGTGTGTGTGTGTGTGTGTGTGTGTGTGTGTGTGTGCGTGCGTGTGTCTGATTTCCCCGCCCTCTTTGTTTAAAATTCAGCACTAATAATAATAATGTAATATAAAGATTGCTTGTGACAGAGTTTAGATTTTATGCAACATATTTAAAAGCAGTAATTTTAACACCATTCTAATAAATATAAGAAGGAAGATACCAGAGAAATATTTTAAATTGTTTGAATTAAAGATTGGTGAGTCTGTAGATGCCAGTGATGACTTTGTTTCACTGCAATCCAATAGTACTGTGGTTCAGTTATTTCACCCAGATACTGTCTGTTGTGTTTTTCCAGGGAGTCAGACTCAGAGAGTTCAGGATCCGGACCTGTTGATATGTCGGTGCTGGGTTGTGGCTCTGTGGCTGGGGACAGTGACTGGGACTCCGACCTGTCCGACTCCGATCCCAGTCGCTCCTCCAGACTCTCTGCTGCTGGTAACAAATCTGCCGGCGTAGTGCGGTCCAAGCGGTTGCCTACTGAGCCGGGCTGGGACTTGTTCGGAGAAACCAACGAAGCCGAAGTGCTGAGTGAGCTCTTCACGGAACAGGACAAAAACAACAACGGCAAAGCAAGGAAGGATAATGAGGTCACCGCCGGCCTGGCAGATACAGCAGCCGTTCCCGAGGCAACCCAACATGTCCCTTCGCCGGTGAAACGGGAGACATCGGCAGAGCAGTTGTCGACAGCAAAGAAGGTGACTTGGCAGTTTAGACCAGCCCAGAGGTCCGTCTGCACCGGAAGCAGGAAGGAGAAAGAGAAGGAAGTGACATCATCATCATTGGTAGGGTTCACGGAACTGAGGGGGGGCGAGACCCATAGACCCTGCCCTTCGTCGTCATCGTCGTCATCATCGTCGTCATCGTCCTCGGGTTGATTTGTGAAGGAAATGGGGTTTTTTTGTGTAACCATTCGGGAGGAGCTTCCATCACCTGAAGCTGAGTTTGTTGCCAAGAGAACAAAAAGAAGAGAAGAAACTGACAACCGGAACAACTACAGATTTTTTGCCTGTACATTTTTAATTTTGCATCTAGCTGCTGCCATTGCCTTCGTATGACCTTCTAAAGGCTGCATAAAAGACTAGTTAATTGTTGCATTTTCTTACACTAGCCTAGACAATATCATATATAATCAGTTTAAAGTAATCATCTCAAAGTTTTAATTTTAATAAATATCTTCTCAGTCACTGTCTGATGACGGATGAGTCAACACATTCCCTGGAGAAATCACAAGCGGACACTGTTTGGATATTTGGGAAGTGAGACCTGAAAACACACCTGCAATTACTGCTCCATAGGCGTTGCCAGAGAAATCGAAACAGAGATCTTGGAGATTGTAAATTTGACACAGTGTGAGACTAAGGCTAAACAGAAACCTTCAGGTTGAAATTATTTGGAAATGCTATACAGTATATAATATTATGGGTTTTAACAAAAGGTCAAATTTTGAAACACAGGGATGATTTATTCGTAACACGTTCACATTATTCTCTATCTAAATAAGAAATATGAATAGTTCTGAGTTTTTTTTTATTCTATTGAATGTACTGTACAGGATATACACAACAACAAAGAAAATCCACCTTAAAACGTAGTTCACCAATGAGACATTCTCAATGATTTGACTCGGTCACCAATGTTGGAATTCAGTTACCATAAACACATACAAATAATTACAGCTTGGAGAAAAGAATTTCTGTCGGACTCCGTCGTTGCGCTATCCATTTAAACAGATCCAACAATGTAAATGTGTCTCAGGCCTTATATCAAATTACACTTCCCATGTAATGCCTCTCTTTAATACCTGCTTTTACTACTTCATATATACTTTAAAAACTTTAAAAAACTGACTGAGGTCGAACTTTAAAGTGTACAATGTATTTTATAATCACATCCATCTTTAAAGTGTATTTAACAGTCTGTCAATAACATATTTTGAAACATTGAAATAATTATAGTGATAATTATATATATAATTATATATATATATATATATATATATATATATATATATATATATATATATATATATATGGAAGGATTTAGTAATAACATTTAATTCAAACAAATTCTGTTATTTATCATTTAGATTTTAAAATGTGAATGTAATAATTGAGCAATATGCTTACAGATTCATGCTATATTCTACGTTTCATAAGTGCAAAGTGTTGCCTCAGTGGTGTGTATAAAAATGGCTGAGTTTAATTGTATTTATACAGCCAAATACTAGATGTAAATGCAGTCTTACACTCATTTAGAGGTTCCACGTGTTACATTTTTAAACATCTCTTTATTATCAGGTAAAATTGCCATAAACAATGAGACCGCGGTTGAGATGATTGATAGCCTCAGTCTCATGTCAGTGGTATTTTAGTGCTAGCAACTTCATCTCCCATAATCCCTTTTGCTTTGTCTCTTCTCCTCGCCTCTGTGGCATCTTTGGCTTTACTGTAGAGGATAAACATCTTGGAGACTCCCATTTTCACCATTTGTCACAGTGAGAACATTTGACAGATTTAGCTCTGTTTGCGCAGAAAGGGAAGCAATCCAGAAGATTTTCCTCTGAATCCATGTCAGTTGCACAAAATGTAAAATGCAGTGTGGAGGCTGGTCGAGCTGCCAATCATCCCAGCGGTGGTTTTGTTGTTGAGTAATTATGCTAATGTCTCAAAATGAATGTGGTCATCATTTGCTGATGTTAAAAATGGCACATGTACCTTTAAAAGAGAGCACAGTGATATCTCATTTGTTATCCTTTTGCAAATTTGACAAAGGGAACGTGGCAGGTTGACAAATCATTTGTTTTGTCATGAAATGAGAACTGTTGCCTTGTGCTGCTTTAACTGCCATTCTAAACATTAATATTCTCCGCCAGTCCTTATTCTTACAGATGATGCTCTGTGTAAACCAGCAGGATTTGGTGGAGCCCTAAATGCATCCCCCTGGTTTAGTGATGGATTCATTATTATTTGATACTTTCTTGTGCTTTGGAGCACAGATTTACAAGCACATCCACCATAGAGGAGTTACGTGCTTGGTTAGCATGCATCTGTATTTTTAAAGATGTAAGATTGTCAATATGTCTTTGGACGTGAATGTTAACCAGGACTGAACTAATGACTGACGAGGGTTTAAAATGACCAAAGCCTTGAAGGTTCTCTATATGATATTCAGAGCATCAATATAGCAGCAAACAACTATTGTCTATGTAAAGATATCGTGGACTAATGTCTACCTGAGCAGGGAAGGAAGTCAATCTCCCTCTGTGTGTGCTGTAATCAGAGCTTCTCTGTGCTTTGTTGACGTAGACGGGCCGGCGGCACATGCTTTTTAGTGCATGTTAGTACATGTGAGTGTGAGCTCGCTGGCTAGCTCACCGCTGCCGCTCTGCACTGAACCTTTTACGATGGTTGTAGATGATGCGACGTTGTTGTGGAAGTGTTGCGCTCACCCTCCTGTTCCCCCTCAGGTAAACACTGTTAGCTCCGTCAACGCTGTTGCCGTTGTTGCTGCACTGTTAGCTGCAAGCAGGTTGCTCAGCCTTCGCCATGTTGAGAGACATGTAGAGGCAATAAATATGCTCGGAATTTCCTATTTAGCGCCTTTAACCATGTCAAAATGCATTGAATGTAAGTTAATTTATATTGTTATAACAATCAATAGCACCCCAAATCCCTGTTGAAAGTCAGCAGTTTCAGGACATGAAAAAGTGAGCTGTAAGGACATTTTGGCAAGGAGGAATTAACCTGTTAAGGGGCCGCCTGGGCACAAATATCCTCTACTGTTTTTTTGTGTGTGTGTCAGTTAGTGGTAATTTGAACAAAATTTTTTGCAGTTATATGTACCATACTAACACAATAATGTGTTGTTAGCCTCGGCGAAGTCCATTACAATTGACTCATAAAGTAAAAAAACTTTACTAATTAGTCAGCAGCTAAAGTAATTAACATTACTCATTATTTCACGTTGCAGCTTTTCTATTTAACACATGTAGAAACATATATGGAGGCAAGAGAATGGCAACAAAAACCTGAGTGTCTAGTTATATGGTACGCCTACTAAGTTAATTCACACCTCTCAATCAGAATTGAGGATTCTCACTGGCCATGGTATCGACTAATAAAATAGATTTGGGATCTCAAAATAAGTTCATAAAGCAGGACCTGCCTTATTTGATATTCTACTGTAGTGGTGCCAACAAATCTGCAATCAATCAAATTACCATAGACCTTTGACATACAGTGAATCAGGAACTTTTGGGGCCCCGGTTCATGTTCTTGCTTTGTTTGTAATCTAGTTTTACATCTTGGTTGAAGCCGTTGGTTGAAATATAGAATTCTAGAAACATGGCCAAATTAGCTCTTATTTGGAAGTGGTCGACTTGGACACATTCCACCCACATTTCACACATGAGCAATATAAAGACACGGAGCGGATGTATGTGTTATGAGACATCGTTTTCACAGACGCAATCTCATATCTCCTCCTTGTTATTCTATATGAAAGATTGCATTGGAACAACTTGATCATTGGCTGTAGATCAAGTTTAGCAGAGCAGAGTTTTCCCCCTGCAGCTCCACAGTTGGGGCTCCGGGCAGTTTCTTGGTGGTTCTCTGCCAGCTCTAGCATCTCGAAGTGATCATGTATGGATAGCCGTGCTGTTTATTTGAAGCTGACTACTTCTTGTTGTAGAAACAGGACAGGGCCCTGGCATTTATAAAACTACCTGGTAGTCCACGCTGCCTGTTACGTCACAACCACAGTATGTTCTGACTGAGGTCTCATCTTAAAAAGGCTGTTTACATGACACTGTTCATTACATGTAACCTGTGGGGGATTGTCTCTATTATATATTAAACATTTGGCACTATGCTGTGTAGCACTTCAAAACCTGGTTTCTATTGGAATAACGACACACAGTATTTTCTAACCATGCTGCTTTACATGTCTGCTGGATGGAATGTTTCTCTTAGTAACTAAACTTTAAAGCTCACACAGTGGACCAAATGAGAGAATGATCCGCATAGCTGTATGTATTATTTTTTATCAATGAAATAATCTTTGATTTCCGCTCGCATTAAACTGTGGCAAGGCATCTAGTTTCACTGTGAAATATTAAGGCTAAATTACTATACACCTTTCTGACTTTTGTAAAATTCAGTAAAATCAGGCCGTACGCGTAATACTTTGCTGTTCATGTAAACGCTGATCACTGTTAAAGCTTAGTGATGATTAAGAACTAAGACCTGAGAGGACTTTTTAGTGGATAAAGATGATTTATGTGAAATCGTATTGTGTGCCGTATTCCCAAGCCTTGTTGAAATGCGTTCATGTGCAAATAAAGACTAAGCTTGATGGTGGAATGTGACTCACTCTGGCCTGTTTGGTGTCTGTCTCCGCTGTCTTAACCCTGCATGGTACTCAGGGAAGTAATCAATCAATAGACCCTTTTACAGCCGACGTCATCAATAATATGCACGCGTTTGTTAGCAACAGAAGTGGCATTTTGCTCCAGCCATCCAGAGAAGTGAGCAAGCTTTAAACAGTGAATTAAAACTGTTAATAGCGCCCAAATGTCTGGTTGTTAAATGTTCGGTTGTCACAATTGAAATTCTAACAGCGACCTCAAGTTCTACAGAATTTCGACGAGATCACAATCCTTTCAAAGCGACGGGTGTTTCAGTTTAATCAGTGACTTTCAGCCGAATGCATCCGTGCATTCTACCTGCTCGCTAATATCACATAGATCTGGGAAATCCCTTTGTTTAGGTTGCATTCACCATCTTTGGTGGTTAAAGCAGCTTGACAAGCTGTTGTACTTCTGTTGCGTATACGTCATTCTTGTTTACAATCTGTAAAGGGTCTATGCTTGGATTACACTACACTACTGTATAGACTACCTTATACCTGAACCCAGGTTCACTAATATACAAGAATATATATATTTTTTTTAAAAGTACCCTGAACAAAGCTTAAAGCTGCAGTAATCAATATCTGTCCAGCATCAAACAGCAGACAGCCAAAGTTAGCGAACAGCTGGTGAACAAAGTGGTCAGCAATAACGACTTTATGAGGTGATATGTGAATGTTGTGTTTACAGCTTGTTCTACCGCCCACAGTGGACTAAAACTGCAATTAATCCAGCTACAATCTTTAAATACCGGCAGATTTTAAATATTAAATGATAATTCATTGCAACCTGGTTTCAACTTGTAAAATAATGACATTTTACATAACAAGTAAACTGAAGAAGAATTGATAAAATCACAAAAAAAAAAGCCAGGTCAAGATACACAACTCCAGACCCTGTTGGACTTTCTTTTTTCTTCTTTTTTTGTTCAATGAGGGATTATTGGCAGCCTTTCAGGTGAGCTCATTTTCAGTTTTAGCTACAAATAAATTGGATTTGAAAACCCAGCTAAAAATGTTTCCTTGTTCACAAACCGTCTGACTGCTCCTGTTTCTTGCCCTTTGTTGTAGAGTTTTCATATCTTCCCAGATCTCAACAATTGCTCAGGTGAGTAAAATAATAATACAAAAAACTGTAGAGAAATGCTAGCAAAAACTGATTGCAAAAGCCAAGTTGTAATAAACTGAAATTATCACAACAATCCTCGATAGAAACCCTGCTTTTGCATTTGGAAAAGTAAACTCATTGGATTAACTATAGAAAAAAATAAAGATGTATTATTTTTAAAAGTACTGTGATGCCACTGTTTAATCACTCAATCCAGGAGAAAAAGCGTCCCTGTAATGCATCAGTGACACATAATTCATAGTGGTTACCATCGTTACAATAACTTTATTGCTACAACTTCTCCATATTGTCTTTTTCTGCGATTACAGAATAACAGAAACACACACACACACACACACACACACACACACACACACACACACACACACAGAGAGAGAAGCACACACAGCCTGCGGTGCCATCTGTGTATTAAATAGTACATGGTGTATGAGGAGTTGTGTTGTGTCAGTAATGTAGGTCTGTCCATCTATTTAAGGCTGATTAATTAGAGCACTTTGAATAGGGCCAGAGAGAGAGAGAGAGAGAGAGACCACCTTTATGAATAGTTAATTTATGTGCCAGTTCCACAGCCACCACGGGGATGGTGGTGATCTATTGGGCCAGATGACACAGTCTGTTTGTCACACAGTCTGTAAAAATGTGTGACAAGATTAACTGTAATGAGTGAGAAAGATGGGAGAGTGAATTTAAAGAACTTTTCTGGTGAAAATAAATGAACAGGCTGTTGTATTTTGTTCGTCACTCCCCTCACACGACCGTAACATATTTTCAGGGACTGATGTGGTTGTTTAGCTATAGAGGCTGCAAGTGGAGGTCATTATTTTTCTCATCTTGAATGTAGGCTACCATAATGTTTATACTCCAACATCCTGATGGGAAATACGACCAGGCTTTTTTTAAAGCCTGAACTGTGAGCTGCTCTTAATGGATGCTAAAGGATGAATTTTGATCCTTTTGTTACTTTCTTACTCATCTTTCTAAAAAAAAAATGAATTATGGAAAGTTAACTCAGTTGGGTTCTTGTTTTTCATCCTAATCTCACCACTGCCTGGTGCAATCTGATAATCACACTTACTTTGCACAGATTGGCCAGGTGTGGGGAGGTGTGAAAGTGGGCAAGGTTTGACTTTGCATTTGTATGATTCATTTCAACAGAAGTGCGAAGAGACTTCCAGGAAAGAGATCAGCCAAGCAGTGGAATGCAGCCAGTTGGAAGCTATGACAGACTTAAGGGTTGGCCATACTAGCCCTATTCAGATACACTTTTTAGTATTTTCAACGTGGCTATAATTTTTTTTTGTTATGATGATGTGAAAGGGGTTGCTGGTATTGATGCACCTACAGAGAATTATGAGCTGAATCTGAAGCTCCCCTCGGCTCAGCTCATTATTCTTTTTCTATCTGGCCCACAACTTTACTGTTTTGTCTCTCTCATAGTGTTGTTTTCAGCCACAGCAGCCAGCTGTTTTCAGTGAACGAGTACTGAAAATCCCACTGTACACTACCTACTCAACACCAAACAGCAGACAGACACACCAGCTGGTGACCACAGTAGAGCATTTAGCAGCTAAAGAGACAGATATTTCCCTCAGGAGTTGGTAGAGACCAAAAACATAGCTAAACAAGGGTGAATATTACATTCTCAAGGGACGCAAACACGATTTCTTAATGCTGGATGTGTAAATATCCAACTGTTTGCTAACAAGCTCGCCACGTCAAAAGTGACGCTATGTCAATGTTGTGTTTGTAACTTGTTTCCAATGCCCCCAAGTGGCTGAAAAAAATCTGTTAATGTAGAGCAGGGGTGCCCAATACGTCGATCGCAATCAACCAGAGGTAGTGCGGGTAGATCGCATGCCATTCAAAAAAAATTAGATGTCCTCATGGCATTTGCCACTTGATTGACGTACAGGGCAGCCAGTCTGAGATCACGTCTTTTCTAACACACGGGTCACCACGTATGCGCGGTCAACCGCAAAACTCCGGCGAGCTAATAAGTTAGCCTCCCAATTTATTTCTACTACAGAAGCTAAAGCTGCAGCGCCGTGATTTGGGAAACTTCCAAAACCTCGCGTCAGAGCTGGAGACGCAACGGAAGCCGTGTGCGCAACTTGACAGTGCGCGCTACACAGAGCATATTGACAAGCGCTTTCAAGACTTTGCTTTACTCGAGCCATTCGCTACATTTATGTGCTGCACATTTCGGGAAGATATTGAGGTGATTCAAAAATTACAACGCTGTTTCACCTGAACTCGTCTGGAGTGGAGGATGAGATTTTGACACTACTGGCTGACATTCAGCTGAAGTCTAGGGCTCATGGACAGTTTTGGAGCTTACTCACAGAGGAAGAGTACCCAAACATGAGGAAATGTGCTACCTTCTTGACTGCATTATTCGGCTCTCCTTATTTATCTGAGTCAGCCTTTTCCCACATAATGAATATTAAGTCCAAACACCGTTCCACCATGACTGATGATCATTTGAAGTCTGCTTGAGGCTGGCTAGCAGCTACTGTCCGGACTATGCAACCCTGGTTGATTCCATTCAGTGCAAGTCATCAGAGTAAGGTATGACCAAAAATGTACAGAATTGTATTGTGCCATAAGGATTCATGCAGTTATGCAAGGTACACCAACATATATTGTAAATATAAAGTATATAAAGGACAACTAAATTGGAAACAGGGTATGTTTTGATGGAATATATCATCAGTACTGTATATAGCAGTGGTGGGAGCCGTTGCCAGTAACGACCAATCAGATCCCCTCTTTTCTCTTCCTCTGCCAGCAGCAACAGGGTGCTCGGTGTCACAGCGCTCTGACGTAAAGAACAATGTGGATCCATTGTAAAGCTTCCTTTCACTGCAGAATTACAGTGCAGTGTATCCAGGTCTACAAATGAGTCACTACAAATGAATATGACACCTTGGAGGAAGATAAAACATTTAATTACCATGCTGCTCTAATCTTGCAACTACCTCTATAGTCTAATGTGATAAAACAGTAAACTAACCTTAAGAACCGTGCAGTAGACAACTACACAGTTTGGCTGCCAGCAGCCGGTTCCTGAGTGATCTAGAGAGAATGCAATAATTTCTACAGAACATGATTCTTACATAAACTTAAAGGTGTATTACAGCGAAACCGAATTAACTTTTTTTCATAAGACCTACATCGCCTGTTAAATGTCCACACCTTTTAAACTGACATCCCCAATTTGTGTGTCAGGCTCTCTGCTGTAAATTTGCAGTCTCTGAGCTCTTGATTAAATCTTCAGCTCCTTTTTATTTATTTTTTTGTCACACTCTTTTTGTCAAGCTCTCTCTCGAGCCACAGAAAAACT
>NW_027176395.1:8244940-8299940 GCF_023349555.1 Cebidichthys violaceus | reverse complement strand
ATAGTTTTGAGTTGTGTTTGGAGTTTGTACAAAGAGCTGAGATGACTTTGTAGCCCAGGATCTGCAGTTTGAGCAGGTATGCGACATCATTATATTCGGTACTGATGAGTGCACTTGTTTGGCATTTTGCGTGGGTGAATTTTTGGATGAACGCGTGAGCCCCCGCCGGTGGGGGCTCTCGGGTCCAGAATTAATATAGCAGCAAACAGCTATTACCGTAAATATATAGTGGAGTGATGTCTACCAGAGCACAGAGTGAACTGTACCTCTGTGTGTGTTGTAATCCGAGTTTATTCTGTACTTTGTTGACATAGCCTGGCTGCAGCGAATGCTTCTAGTGCCTTTTGGTGCATGTGAGTGTGCCCCGCTGATGTCTCATGGACGCCATTCTGCACTGCACTAATAAGGCGGTTTCAGCTGATGACAGTGACAGACAGCATCGTCATGGAAGCGTAGCGGCCACCCTCCATAAGGTAAATACTGTTAGCCCTTTCAGCGCGTTTGCGCTCGTTTACGCTGTTAGCACTGTCAGCACCGTTAGCTGCTCAGCCTTCTCCATGTTGAGAGCCGCTGAGATTAACTATACATTTTTACTAAAAACATCCATCCATGAAGTAACAAGCATTTTCAAATAAAAACCAGTAAGACAGGTGTATTTCCACAGCTAAACACTCACTTTCTGCATTTGACATGAATTATATTCAGTGTGTAACAAGAGAGCTCTGCAGCATGCAGGTTAGTAGCTGGTGGGGGGATAGAAGTCACTAAATAAATATGCCCTTTGGTACATGTGGGATAAACAAAATCCAGGACCATTAGCACGGTGACATCCTTTACTTTTCATTCCTCAAATACGGCATGACAAAGGCAGCAACAAAAGATGAAAACAGGAGGATTTTTATGTTTGCCAGTCGGTCTGAGCTGGAGCAGACCGGCTACATCTTTGCCATGAAAATGACTCTCCTTTTCTCTCTGTCAAGCTGCAGAAGAGAGAGTGAGAGAGAAACAGATATAGGTGGGCAGAGTGGGACACCAGCACTAGGATGAAGAGGAAGAAAAGATCAGGAGGTGCCGATTATATAAGACCAGCACAGATATCATGGTAAAGACCTGAGAGGGAGCGGGAGCTATTTTAAACCTGGGCTTGAGCTCAGAGAAAGAAACAGTGTGGGCTGATATGTTAGCCATCACAGAAAGCTGTGCTTCTATGTGTGTGTGTGTGTCAGGCGTGTGTTCCCCTCCCTGCAGAAACCTGGCAGATAGCGGACTGGGACTTTAAAGACAAGTTAGGTAATGCCGACTGGGTTTTTTTTATCACAGCGAAGCACTTCCAAATGTGTTACCTGGTCATATCATTCCAAAAATTCTTGGATGCTGCTTCAGGATTTTGCAGAAAACGGACAGTGCTGAACAAATCCAGACTAAATCGCCCAGGGTTTGACATGTACAGTATGGTGGGTGGATGTGTGTGATGTTGGTAAAGAAATAATACAGAAGACAGAAATTCCCCTCTGCAGGGATTTAGACAAGGAACCAACTCAAATATATGGTGACTGCTATTTTTTCAAGACTGACAACAGCACTATTGTCCCTAACTTTTGAATTTACTCAAAATAAAGTGTGTTTTTTTAAATATTTCATTAACCGCACTCCAACATAGTGGCCCATTTGTAATATTTAAAGATAAATTACATTTATTTTTTGGCCACTTGGGGGCACTGCAACAAGCACAATAATATTATCACATTAAGTTGTTGCTGCACGGTGGTGTGGTGTAGCTAGCACTGTCACCTCACAGCAAGAGGGGCCGGGGTTCAATCCACGTTTTCCACGTGGCAGCGTGGGTTCCCTCCGAGTTCTCCGGCTTCCTCCCACATTCCAAAGACTGTCTCTATATGTGCCCTGCGATAAACTGCCGACCTGTCCAGTGTGTACCCTGCCTTCGTCCAATGTCAGCTGGGATCGGCTCCAGCGCCCTGCAACCCTGAATAGGATAAGCGGCTTGGATAATGGAATAGAATGGAAAGTTGTTCAAGGCAAACCTGTTAAGAAACAGTTGCTTATTTACACATCCAGCAGACACATTAGCATTCATTACAAGTTGTGTTTCTGGTCTCTTGACGAATGTCAGTGTAATTTTCACTCTCCTTTTACCTCTGTCCTAAGGGAAATATCTGAGAGCCCATTTACACTTCCTGCATCTGGGGCAGATTTGGATGACCGTGTGTAAATGGCAACCATGGAGCATGAGAGACGGTGCTAGTTAATGGATGGCTGTTAGCTAGCTGGCTAAACCGTTATTGTAATGAAACTGCTAAAGTTGTTTTTTCCTCTTGCCCATTCACCAGTTACCAACTTTAGGTCCAATACCACCACCCTGTGGAATGACAGAAGGAGATAGTGTGCAAATGAAAGGGTATTAAATCATATCTGGATCTAGATTCAACAGAATAAGTGTATGTGGGGCCCGAGTCTTCTGCAGCTAAATGTCCCACTACCACTATCCACGCTGCTGACCCAAAACAATGAGCTAAAATGGGCTAAAAGCCAGAGCAGAGCTGAGGGGAACTGTACAGTTATCGACTAACTGTGCAATTTCCCTGTCAGGTTTGTCACTCCCCTTTCACATTAAATATAGTCATTTAATCCATTGTTAATATACACATATCGATTTGTTTTTAAGTGCCTAATACTTTTAAATTACATCAACCCAAATATTTGTGGGCACATTTTTTTATATTAAATGGGAACTACAAGTTGTACATTTCTATCTTCCTACATGCATATAAACACCAATTTTTGATATTTACATCATAATTCAGTTACTGCACATCACCTGGTACAGAAATCTCAAACCAGTAAAACAAAACAGCTGTGCAATAAAGATGCCAAGTTTAATCAAAATGAAGTCCTTAGTTTAACGATTTAATTTGACTGAATGAAAGGGGGAATTAATGATACACATGAACCGTAATTATATACTTGTCTGCTGAATACAGAACAACACAGGTTCATGAATGGCTCAGAAGAAAATGAGCATACAAATACCATCTGAGACTGCACTCTCAGTGCATGGTGGTAGTTTACTGTATGTTGATTGATTTTACATCATGCATCTTTTGCTATAGTGTAGTTCTATGACCAAAAGTAATATTATACTGTTTCAATGCTTTCTCTTGTCCATAAACCACACGTAAATGTAAGTGTGGGTTGAGACTTAATGAGGAATTTGTAAACTCTCACATAATGTGTCTGGTTTTAGTGTACTTGTTGAAATCCTACCCAGCCTGTAGCAGATTTTGTTTTAATGGAGTCTGCATTGCCATAAACAATAAGCGTCTGTTAACCTGATGGGTCTGCATGTGAAGTGTCTGTACTGTCCCATTGATCTAAACTAGAAACCAGGAGGGGAAGCAATTCTCATAGACCAACAGAAGATCCTTTGGCCAGTTTTATCCTTGAACCTTTTCTCAACAATTACATATGGTTAGTTAGGGTACATGCTTTGATAATATCCTGTTATAACAAACTGTGCTGTGAGGTATAACCTTGAAAAGATTTAAACTGTTATATTGATTGTTTATTACCTGTATCTTCTTTATCTTGCAGCAGATTCTTTACTCTGATGTTTTGGTTATGTTATTGTATTATTCAGAGTGAAAAGGAGTTTAACACACAGCAAAGGTAAACCTGTACGTTTTGTTTTTGCTTTTGTAACAGAAAAGGAAGTGATGCACAAGGAGACCCGGCTCTATTCCCATTAGCTCACAGACCAGCAGTTAGGGTCTGCAGTAGCACACTCTTGTCTCTATCCGATACGCATGTTCTATAGTCTTTCTGGCCTTTTTGGAATCTATGTTTTTGTTACAGTATGAATATCCCACTTTGTTGGTGGATTTATGGAACAGATCACACAGATCATAAGCCAATAAATTCTCAGAAGTGAATCTGAGACAGTGTGTCAACATGTTCTGGGTAATTTTTTTTTTTTTGGGTCACTTGATGTTTGAAGTGCTGAGCCTACAGGGAAGCTTTCAGAACAGCCTGATGGTCTATGTGTGACTGGACTGAGCTGAAATAGGGAAAAAGGTGTTTGTTGACTTCCATGACAATTTAATTTTTATGAATTTCATCAGTAACTTAAGATTTTCTTTTTTTTAAGTACTTTGTTATTTATTTCTGTCTGTTTTAAATACAAAGTTTATGGATTCTACCACTTGAATTAAATCTGAAATGTTAAATTATCGTAAATTCCGGACTATAGAGCGCACCTATATATAGGCCGCACCTGCTAATTTTTTAAAGGAAAAAATAAATTGTACATAAATAAGCCGCACTTGTCTATAAGCCGCAGGTGTCCCCGTTGAAACATGAGATATTAACTAGAGATGCACCGATCCGATATCAATATCTGTATCGGTCCAGATATAGGAAAAAATTCTAGATCGGATATCGGTGACAATGTGACCGATCCATAAAGGCAAATCTATTCAGTCCAATTATATGCGTTGTGCTCTGCGTAACGTCATGCGCTAGCGAACTGGCCGCATAGATTGTTTTCAAAATGGAGCGAGCGAAAGGATCAGCCATCTGGAACTTTTTCACACTACCTCAGCCAACACATTCGACAGCTCCCTGCAATACGTGTGCAGCGATGGTTCCAAGGGGTGGCACTAAAACTTCAAGCTATAACACAACCAACTTAACCACCTGGAACCACGCTACGACATGGTAAGCCGAAAATATTTGGCGGAGACGGCGCTACCTGAACTGCACGGTAAAGTGTGCAAACACATATTGAAGGAGATAAAAGATGTCAAATCGATAAGTTTCACGACAGACATCTGGAGCTCCGACGTTTCCCCTGTGTCACTTTTAAGTTTAACAGCACACTGGCTGGATGAAACTTTTGTGCCACACAGTGCAATGTTAAATGCAACAAACTTTCGTGGGTCACACACCAGCGAAGCGATAGCAGCTAGCCTGAAGGAAATGTTTGACAAGTGGCAAATTCCGTTGAGCAAAATCCACGTGATTCTGAGGGACAACGGCAGCAACATGAGAAAAGCGATGGACAACCTGGGGCCGCGTAGCGTCGGCTGCGTTGCACATACAATGCAGCTGGTTGTCAACGAGGGACTTCTGTCACAGCGTGCGGTCCGAATTTTTTTTTTTTTAAATCGATTCAGCACTGTTTTTCTCTATTAGATCGGTATCAGATCGGTATCGGCCGATACTAAACCTCAGATATCTGTATCGGTATCGGAAGTGAAAAATGTGGATCGGTGCATCCCTAATATTAACGCGGCAAGATGTTACAGGAAAGATTTTTTTTAAACTTTTAATTAAATAAATGCCGGTAACATCCACAACTACATACATACCGCAAATGCTTTTTTTTCAGAACAGTGCTTTTAACAGTACTAACGTTGTCTTCTTCAGTATCGGAAGTGAACAGCCTGAAGGTTATGTAATTACTTCGTCACACATTTTCTCGGCGAAAATACAGGAAGCTTTTGTCGTCTTTTTGCAGCGAGTCAGTTCTTCATGCTGCCGTCTCCAGCGTCTCACCATCCATTCATTGATGCCGAGCGTACGTGCAGCAGCTCTATTTCCTTCTTCGACAGACAGACGGATCGCTTTTAACTTGAAAGCCGCATCATATGCATTTCTTCGTGTCTTTTCCATGATTAGGGTGCGTGCACGAAGCGCAAAATGGGTGATCTGAAGAATTAAGTGTGAGTGAGTTTGCCGAAACAGTTTCATTGGTCCACTGTGACCTGTTCGGTAATTTCAATGGTCTGATATGACGAGGTGAAATGTGTTGGCGGCGGGAAGCTAGTTAGCCTGTGAAAATCCATCAATTAGCCGCATCGTTGTAAAAGCCGCATTCTCAAAGCGTGTGAAAAAAAGTAGCGGCTTATATACCGGAATTTACGGTACAAGTTTCTCCAATACAGTGGTCTCCTTTCACCGCTCATGTTCTTTATGTATTTCTAATTTGGCCTCATAAAAATGTATCATAAGCACAACAACTCACATCACTAATTGTGTGCTTTGTGGCAAATTATCAAATATATCTCTACTGGTCTGTGTTCAGTTTTCACACACAGTTCACAGTTCAGTAGTGCCAGCTGACATGACACAGCCTCATGACGTCTTCCCCTCCTGTCGGCCGAGGTGTTGGGTTCACCTTGACATAAAGGACAGTGAGTCTTATTTCATACAGAAAAAAACAATGTACTCCTGCACCTGATGTTGAAGTTTTGTCTGCTTAATTTGAAATAAATTATATCGGTTTAGAGCATTGCGATGTCCACAGCTTTCAGGCCAGCTCCCCAAAGCTGCTTTATGAAACACCTTCCAGGTGATGCTGGTTGGAGTGCAGTCTGTCTCTTATTAAAGTATGGTGCCCTCTAGTGGTTTACCTGCCACAATGCTGCATTAACATACAACCTTAATACTGGGAAGGGAATTTGACCAAAATGAATGTAATAATTTCCTGAATTTATGGAATAGTGGTCAATTCTGATGACTGACTTTATTAAATCCTGCATGTCTTTTTATTGTCATTTTATTCAATAACATTATGCAATTCTTTATTTTATTATTAATTGTGAGTTTTTAAAGACCTGCTTTTATTTGTCATACACTTTTAGATATGCGGCCTCAGTGAATCAATGTGATTTACACTTCCAGAGAATATCATATCATATTATCTCTGATGTCCAGAACGTATACCTGAAGCTGGCATTGTAGCACATTTAAGGAGCTCATTTGTTTTCTTTGTTGGTTCTCAGAGAAAAGACACAAGGTGTTGGGGGAGGAGCAGCGGACTGGATGGACACAAAGGGGTACATCCCAAGTCTCTTAATTGCATCCTCGTTTCCCTCACTTGGGTCCTTTCCTTGCGTCTTAGTCCCTCCCACCAGGGATGCATGGAGGAAACCATGCGAGAAGAGAGGAACGAGGAAATATGTTTCAAGACACATGAGACGTCCTTTCCTCTGAAGCGTCACATGAAGCGACATTTGTTTCTGATGACGGTGGCCGCTAATCACAGCTGATCAATCGGCTTTAACAGCTGGAGAGACTTTTGATAGTTTGTGTCTGCACACATGATCACTGTACTTAGTTAGTAACGAATACTACTAATAACTAATAAAGACAAACAGTAATCATCACTGTAGAGGTGTTTTCTCTGTTACCTGAGCGCAGGATCGATTTCTACGGCAGAATGCGTTTGACATATTTATGACTTATTTGCGTCTGTTTTGAAATTGTGATTGTGACGTGATTATTAAATAACCCAGAATATGATTATGGTTTCTCTTAAATGATATAACTCATCAAACCCTCAGGAATGATCAGCCTCACGTGACTAAATGAAATGATGATAAATTATGTAAAACGTGTTTTGTCTCTCCAGCTATAATACTAGCTAGTTATTGAGGGAAATATCAGATCATGAAAAGACAAATCTTTCTAATAAATGAAGAAAGTTGTTTGTGGTCCTTTTGTTGTTCAGTCTACAATAAACATATATTTAAAACAGATACTAAATCAGAAAACATATCAAATATAAAGCTTGAGTTTAATCTGCGATCCGTCTGTTGAAACACTTCCTGGAAGCCTGTTCTCGTGGGTCCTCGCTCATGGCTCCTCGGAGATCCCTCCTCCATCCTCGCTCCTCACTCCTCCTCGCTAAATAAGAGCTTTGGGACGGCCATCAATATGGCGGCGCAGAACAACTTTCGGTTCAAGCAAGGAGCGAGGAGCGAGGGAATGACAATTAAGAGACGTGAGATGTACCCAAGGACATCAAGTGAAGAGAGGTGGACCTGAAAAAATCCTACTATATGTTAATATAGTATGTCATAAAAGTCATAAAAAATGTCAAAGTATACTATGCCATCAAAATGTGTTTAAAGATATCATAGTTTAATGTGCCATAAAAGTCATAGTATAGTTATAAAAATGTCATTGAAATATTAAACTATAGTATGCCAAAAAAGACAAATACAAATTGAAAAAAATATGATATACTACACCATTAAAAAACTATCCAAATCCACGTCACGTCATTTTATGTGGCCCGTGAATCCGCCAGCAAAAAAAAGTAAAAAAAAGTTAGACGGGAAACTAAAAATATCCCCATGGTCGAAATTATGAGATAGAAAGTCATAATTATGAGATCGAAATTTGAAATTATGAGATAGAAAGTCATATGAGATAGAAAGTCATGAGATGAAAAGTTGAAATTTTAATTTAGTTTCACAAACTTAGTTCAGGAACAAGGACCACGCCCAGAACACGGCTCATTTCCTGTGCACAAAGTATTTAAGCACAATGAACCCGTTCACTTCCTCTTCGACTCTGCTTTCACACGACGTACGACAGACGCTCTGACTCAGTTTCAACACGAAGTACGACATACGAGCAAACACTCTCTGAATTCAGCTTCAACATGAAGCAAGACATACGAGCAGACGTTCTCTGATTTCAGCTTCAACATGAAGTACGACATACAAGCAGACGCTCTCTTACTCAGCTTCAACACGATGCATGACAGACAACAACCAAACTTTGACTCAGCTTCAATACGACGTATGACAGACAAACAAAATCTTAAAACCGCTTACCTTTGCTCAAAGGCTCTTTCTCAACCCTTTCGGACGACCAGCCTTGTCCCAAAGTCCCATAGTTCCCTCCTTCTCTCACCACACTTTGTTGCCAGCAACCTCGGCTGTGTGTAGCCATCCACGTTCCCCGTGGCTCTCGTTAACCATTCTCCATCAACTCCGAAGTCGTTTGCCCCCGCCTTCCAACAGCCTACAGCGAGATCCCGGTTTCGGCATCCGACCCCTCAAACTTATTCCCCTCATCCTTTCCCCTACAGCCCCACGCCACTCTCCTGACCGCCGGAGATCCAGGCACTCGAACGACCGGCGAAACCACCGCGATTCACCATTTCGACGCTCCGACAGTCTCTTCATATTCCACTTCTCTGAGTGGACAGTTCTCTCAAACGAAGAACGCAATCACCCAACGCAACACGCCTTTGCATCAGTCTGCTTACAAAAGCACAACTTTCCAAACTATTCAAGCACTCGCAGAACAACTCTCCGAGCTTCCAGAGCACTTCCGGGTTCCACGCGCCACGTTAGGTGCGCGCCGATGACGTCATGACGCATCACACGGCCGAAGACGCCCAGCAATCTACATCAGTCCCTCCAGAGGGCCAGGTTGTCTACCATCCACTTCAAGCTCCCTCTGTGCCAGATACATCTCACCTTGCAATGTTTTTCCCCAAACTTCACTATTAACCCAGGCATGTGGGTATGACAGCACCAAACGCAACAGACCCTGCTTCACTTGCGGTAATTCCATACTACGTCCAACACTACCTGCCACAGCCATAATCTACAAATCCAGCATCAAACTGGCATCAGGAAATCTTCTTTTACAGCCAGCGTCAGTATGGCATGGAACAACTATCCATGAATGAAACAACTATGAATCCAGTGACACAGTCAACAGCCCTTCTCTAAAACACATTTAAGTCAAGGCTAACAGCAGATCGAAAGCAGCATCCAAACTTGCACATCTTTACTTTCCCCTACTGAACGCCGTATCTCTGACTCCCGCACATAGCTTAACAGAAATTTAATCGCGACTCGTCCTGAAAAGGATCGATTCAAAACCTTGGTACCGGCCTCATTACCCTAACCGGGTACCTATCGACCGTATTAAAGATCTTACATTCATCCCAGCATCCTTTCCTTTTCCCTTACTTCTATCTTTCATGTCCCACCCACTTCGGCTAACTCCTCCCACCTCTACCAGCTACACCAGCTGCACAGGCAGCTCCAACAGGGAACAGGTAGGTATATAGCAGGCCAAGAAGCCGGTCGCCTAAGGCAGACACCACCAGCACCCTCTAAATCCTTACCACCGAACCAGACTACCAGCACCTTTCTTGTCTTCCTTCGGACAGATGCGTATTACTCTGCCATGCATCCACCAAGAGCAGCCCGAAAATGTTTCGATTGCTTACCCGAAGCACTCTGCCGGATCTCAACAAACGTATCATCACCGCTACCTCTCCCACGCATTACTTATTTCTACTGTCTTAAAAAGCCCGAGCTCAATTCCGGCCAGACGACCTTCCCCGCAAGATCTCTTGTTCGTCACAGGCAAAGGGGCCACGTGGTCCTGGGTTCACCACCACTTTCGCCATATCTTAGTCAGATTTGGAATACCCCCTGAGTCTACTCGGGCCATCCTTTCCGCATCGGTGCCGCCTCCACCGCTTTGAGCCAAGGAATTCCCGCCCACATTATTACGATGCTTGTTCGTCAGTCTTCCCCCGTGTATCTCTCCTGCATCAGAAGCATTTCTGATGCAGGAGAGGTACGCGGGGAAGACCGACATCCAAGTTCGTAATTTTTTTGGGGACTCTGCATCACCAGAGCTTCCAAAGAGACAGCCCCCACTCTACGTCTCCATTCCCCCAGTTCCTGCCAGCCATGGGACACCAACGGTCCCCCATCGCTCGCCTAACCTCCCTTCTAAAACCTCCTTGTTTTCTTCCTTCATCTTTCTACCCTGACCCTACATCCCTCTATCTCCCTACCTCTATCCTGACCCTACATCCCTTCATCCCTCTACCTCGACCCCTTCATCCCTCTACCTCGACCCCTTCATCCCTCTACCACGACCCCTTCGTCCCTCTACCTCGACCCCTTCGTCCCTCTACCCCTACATCCCTACATCCCTTCATCCCTCGACCCCTTCCCTTCATCCCTCTACCTCTATCCCTACATCCCTTCATCCCTCTACCCCTTCAGCTTCCGAAATCTAATCATTCCATCATGCAATAAACCTCAAAACTCATACTGTTATTGCCGTGGGCCTTGTTAATGAAAGATACTTAAATACAACAGTCATAGAAGCAGTTCTTTGGCTTAGGTTACCCTACATTTGACATAGAAATGGATTGTGAGTACATTGAAGAAATTAAATACTTCAATTGGTTGCTGTTTCACATGGAGTGTACTGAGCAAAAGCAACCTTGAAAGGATTTTAAGCAAGAAGCAGCTCTGGCGTAGAAAGAATAAAAACGATGTGGCTGAGGTGACAACCTTCATTGAACAACAACTGGAAACATCTGGTCAGATGGATGCACCAAAAATGCCATTGGGATGTTTTTATTATGAAGTCTAACTTTTCATCTTTTTTTGTAATTTTTGTTTTGCTGCCGGAAATGGGCTTCCATATAAGGCCTATGATTGTCTTAAAATTAAAGTCTATGTTGCTTTACAGTGTACAGTGACCATAAACTACATCTCCCACAATGCATGTCAATTTTGTGACACGCGAAATGAAGGCATCCTGCCGCTAGACAGCAGTTTATTTACATTTAACGAAAAATAGGAAAGCAAATACATGTTTGGCTTCAAGGAGAAAAAAAGGTCTGTCTTCTGTGTTATGAGGCAGTGACGGAGATGAAAGAATACAATTTACGTCGGCATTTTGACATTGAACACGAAGCCAAGTATGCTACATTTTTAGCCTCCAAGAAAAACATAACATTTTTATAATAAGTTATAATAACAGAAATGTGCTTAAATATATTTTTACATTTATATAACTGCATGTACAATATTTTTACACTTGAATAAACAATAATCAAATGCAGAGACCGTTATTTAGCAATATGTTAGGGAGTAGTTACATTTATACAGTCTTACAGTTACAACTGGCCCTTTGAGGGCAACCATGATGCTGATGTGGCCCAGAATGAAAATGAGTTTGACACCCCTGCATTAAAGTATTCCATAAAGAAGTGTTATAGAATGTGTAATAATATATTTTGACATAAGATTATCAAAAAAGTCATTGTATAATATCTCAATTAAAAAAAGTCATAGTATGGTATGCCACTAAATATACAAAATGTCAGAGTAGTATGCCTTAAAATTGAATTAAAAAAATCACATTATAGTATTCCATAAAAAAGTGTTACTGTATCGTATGCCATAAAATGTCATAGTATAATGTGCTATAAAAAATGATAACATACATTTTATAAAGCCATTAGTATTCCATGCAAAAATCATAAAAAAGTCATAGTACAGAATGCTACAGTATGCCATAAAAATTTTGTAAAAAGAGAAGTCATAGTATAGTTTGCCATAAAAGAGTCATACAATGTCATAGTATTGTAGACCAAATAAATGTCATAGTATAGTAATGCTATATGCCATATAAAGTGTCATTGAAAATGTCATGAAAATATCATAGTATACTATGCCATAAAAAATATAATTTTGGATATTGTAATTGTATATTATGCTATGAAAATTACATTGAAAATATCATAGTTTTGTGTGCCATAAATGTCATAGTATAGTATGTTGTAAAAATAGCATAAAAAGTAATGTAATAATGTGTCATAGAATTCTCATCAAAAATTGTCATAGTATAGTTTGCCATAAAATGTCACAATTAATGTCATAGTATAGTATGCCTTTGAACAGTCATACAAATATTACATCATAGTATGCCTGTCACGAATTCCCCTTCATATTAGTTTGTTTTCATCCTGTCTGCTTGTTTTATTAACTCTCCTGTCATTTCAGGTCCTACCATTCACACCCAATCACCTCTCATTCCCCTCACCTGGTCCTCCACACCCCATCTCACCTGCAGCCCATTCCCTCATTAGCCCTCACTATTTAGGTCCCCTCACTTGCACTTGTTCCCTGCCAGATTGTCTTGTGTGTTGTTGCCAAGCTCTCCAGCGTACCTTAGATATCGTTCCTGATCAGTCTGTCTGCCTGTTATTCGACCTTGGATTTTGCCTGCCCCCTATTGGATTTGTTTGCCTGTTTGACGGACCTCCCGGTTTTGACCCTGCCTGAACTAAGTAAAAAGAGCTTTATTTGTATTTTGTCTCAGAGTTGTGCTTTTGGGTTCTAGTACCTGTAATCCTTACAATGCCATACAAAATATAATGTAGTATGTCATAAAAAGTCATAGTACGGTATGTCATAAGTATTATAAAATAGTATGCCATAACAAATGTCATAGTAGGGTGTGCCGTAAAAATAATAAAATAGTATGTCAAAGTATATTATAGTATGCCATAAGATTGTCATACATTGTCATTGTATTGTTGGTCATAAAAACATCAAAGTATACAATGTCATGAAAAATAGTGAGGAAAAATGTCATTGTGTAGCATGTCATCAAAATCCCTGTTTAGAATGCCATAAGAATATAATTATACAATATTTCAGAAAAACATTTCAGAGACAATGTCATATTACAGTATGCCATAAAGATGTCAAACATGTATGCTATGAAAATTATACAAAAAATATTAGATATAAATAAATTGTAATTGTAAATATTGTATGCCATAAAAATGTCATAGTTCAGTGTGTCATAAATACTTCATAAAAAGTTATATTTTAGTCTATGACAATGTCTTAAACAATTAAATTTATTAAAGAAATAATTGTATACTATATCAGAAAAGTCATAGTATAATATGTCAAAAAAGTCATAGCATTTCTTAAAAAGCCATAGTTTAATATATCAAAAAAGACATAAAAAGTAATGTTGTAGTATTTAAATAAAAAGGCACAATATACTGAATTTGCTGCTAATTCTGTGGTGGAAAATATTCCTATACCTGCTTTGCGTGAGTCTTTTCATGCTGTTATGGTCTGGCTCAAAACCATAACATGTCACGTGAAACTCAGGCAAGGATTTAACCCAAACAAATACTTTTAATTGGCAAAGGCCAGGACATTTCAAATGTACAACAAAAATCAACATTCCCGCAACGAATGTCAGTAGGCTAAACGTGCCGCCAGTTCAACGAACGCAATCTTGCTGCCAACGCGTCGTGCAGCGTGTCAGGTGGGAAGGAGCCAGGCTCCCTCAGGATGGGGCGGGTCTTATTAGGGCGTAGGCAGTGGCCAGCTGCCTCCAATTTCCTTGATGGCCTCACTCGAATCCGCACGCACGCACGTCCCGGCAGAGGCCCTGGGGCCGTCACAATGCTGAAATACATAATACCAAAAACCAGGTTGTCTTTTAAGTATTTATTCTCTGCGCAGAGAAGATTCAATCATCACAACAGAATGCGTACAGTCTCAGTGAGGAAGAACCAAGAAAAAAGTGAACAAGCTTTCTTTATACAGAATGAGCAAAGGTGGGGGCCGATGGCCAATGTTAAACATTTTGGTCGCAGACTTTTGGTCTTGGACTGATGGGAACAACATTCAAAAACAAACTGCCAACAACCAAAACAAGCAGCCCAAAGGCCTTGGCATGGAACATTCTCATACAAAACAGTTAGTTATCTATTTGAACAGGCAAGGGAGAATCCTTCTTCTGCACAACAGAGACACGGTGAAGTTCAACAAAGTCCAGAGCAAAATTACTTATGAATACAATATACTGAGTAGAAATATATACTACATAAAAAATTACCATTACAGTCCTCCCCATGATCATTACTTTAGATCACTACAATATATATTGTAGTACAATATATATTCCCCGCTAGAAGTGAGAACATAAGTCAATATTTTAGTTAAGGACATCATTAACCCCTAGCATAGGAAAGTGTTGGTGGGCTGTTTTTGTGTAGTGAAAACACCAAACCTGTGGAGGAAACAAAATCTTTATCATTGTTGGGAAAAGTGTGTAATTGTGCAGTCGTTAGAACAGAGTGCTCATGGGAATACAAGAGGAGTTGATGGGTCACTGATTTGTTGATGGTTCGCTCTAAAGGACAGTCTAACAGACGGCTTGACACGTACCATCATCTGGATAGTTCACTAGTTAGTTTGGTTAACATTGGCAGGCGAGACTAGAGAAGTTGACTGACATGCGGACAGAATACTTAAGGTGTTGAAACAGATTTCGTAGTAGCCTGTCGTCAATCAGGGGCATATCAAAACATCAACACATAATACTCAAAATGGTTTACATATGCACATCATTAATCAATAAGGTTAAGGCATTAGCTGTTTTTTTTCAAATTGTAGGCAACTCTATGTTGTAGCAAGCTAGGGAATGTTAACATGAACATGGGAAGATAAGTCTCCTGAGATGAGGTGAAACACAGACCATCTCTGTTGAATTGTATCATAAGACAACATATCAGTGAGTTTCATAACAAACAATAATCAAACAACTTAAACGATTTGTAAGAAATTCTATCATATTACCTTAATACACATTCAGAATCAAGTGTCAGTTTAATCGATTCCTTTATTAGGTAAACTAAACAAAAGCACTAGCTGTTTTGTGAGATCATATTTCTCAGATAACAAGCTGTAATAATAAACTTAAGTATTACACAGAAATGTCACTATTAAAGTACTACTCATCTAAGGGAGGAAAACAGTCGGGTACTGAAAACAAGTCACATGTTGCAGGATTGGCCTTTTTTTTCCTTTTCTAACAGCATGTCTAGGGCCAATTTAAATCAATGTAGTGTATTCATATCACATGTTATTTGTTTGAATGGTTTTACAAATCGTTTCTTTAATCTGATGGTTGCTGGTTTTTTGGTATGTTATTTGGTTGCCATGGTTTCTCATGCATCAATTATTAGGAAACACAATTATTATTGCACAAAAATACAGAAAACACATTAAACCTCTTAGGCCACACCCCCCCGGACCATAGAATGTGTGCCATGGTGCTGGAGATCTGCCTTCCATTGCCGTTACTTAGGTGCTCGATGAGTTGTTAGCAAACAAAACATTTTCTACAAAATACCAAAAAAAACTGCACTCTTTTGTGTACCATGCTGAATTAATAAAATAACATACCATATTTCTTTGCTTTGTTTCCACTGACCGTTACTTTAAGTCTAGTCTTAAAATCCTGAAATCCACAGATGAATGATACTACTTAGTCTATTCTGATAAATCCCTGCTGTGATACATCATAACGTATTGTATTGTAATTCCTAAAATAATAACTTAATAAAACACAAATATTTATCGCTGCAGTTCTTTTACATTCCTTAATGCCAGTTAACAACTAATTTGAATACAGTGATATTTATATTATTTAATGTAGAGGCTCAGCTCATCATGTCATCATGTTATCTTGAGAGTTTAGATAGTAGATAGATACTTTATTCATCCTGCAAGGGGAAATGTGTTTGTTACAGCAGCAGAAAATATACTAAAGCAATTAAAGTAACAGAGTAAAAAATAAAAATATAAAATATAAAAATGCACAATATATACAATAAAAATAGCAGAGTAAAAATATAAAATATATAAAAAAAACATGCACAGTAGTGTATACAATGAAATAGAATTGTATCATTAACTAAGCTAAAATAAACAGTAGTGCAAAGATTTAGATTTAGTATAAGAGGTGTAAAATGTTCTAAAACGTTTATACTCATTGTATTTAAGTGGTGTTTTTATTTGCTTTGATGATACATCAAGATGTTGATGACCAGTTGAAGAAAGGGATTATAACCTGCATGGGACAGTTACAAAGTAAAAGTATAATTTTCAATCTTATTCAATCTCTTATCACTGTTAGAAGATTGGGATTTTGGTAGTCTTTTAGACAAAGGTTGTGGTTTTAAACAACATTGCTAAATATAAAATTCTGTACAAAATGTGGATAACACATATACTTAAAACTACATATTTCCCCTGTCCCATGTTATCTCTGCTGTGAGCTAATTTAGCTTACTACTGGAAGAGAGCATGTGGCAATTGTCTGCAATATTCAATATCATAAGTGAGGGATATTTCTGTAGGCACACCTAGCATAAGTGTTGTGAACCAAAAAGAGTAACCTGATAAAAAAAATGCTTGCTTAGTCGTAGCATCAGCTGCAGCATTTCCTGTTGAAATGGGATCAGAAGAGTTAGTGTGAGCATCACATTTCATAACACAGACACAGACAGTTTTAGGGAATACATTCTTTACTTGTCATCTGAATATAAGAAGTCTTCCAAGCAACTATGACAAATTAATTAATTATTTGTCTTTACTTAAGCATGAATTTGCATTTATTGCCCTATCAGAAACATGGTTTACTGAGGACTCTAGATACATCCTTAAAATACCAAAATACAATTCAGTTCACCATGCAAGAGATGATGGATCTGGAGGTGGAGTATCTCTGTCTATTCATGGTGACTATGAATTCAAAATGTTGTCTTTCCTCTAGTTACCTTTTCCCTCTTATTTATAAAGCAACATGAGTTACAGAGTTACATGAGTTATGTATTCAAGATTAATAGAGCTACACATATTAAGAAAATAATGGATAATACATCGTTCCACAGTAATGTTAGGCACATCTAATGTATTAATCTAATCTAATGTGTGAAACGGCAGAAAGGAACCATGAGCTCCCCATGTTCCCTATGGAGGACTAAAAGTGCCAAAATGAAATAAATAAATACACCATTAAATAATTACTTAAATGTGTCATTAAATAATTAAAATACCAATTATTTCAATATTTACATTTACATTTCACGATTTACATTTACATTGACATTTCACGATTTACATTTACATTTCATGGTCCTGTGTTGCAGTGCTTCATGAATTGTCAAACTGTCAAACTCGCCCATCAAAGTCAGTGGGTGGGGCTAACGCTAATCTAGTCTGATCCATTGCTTTGGTCTGAAGTAGAGCACCTGGATAGAAAAAATGGAGGATCTTCATGAACTTTCTAGGGAGTTGGTGAGAGAAGTTTTAGAGTTAGCAGAGGATGTGGAAGCAGGATCTGCTGACCCAGAGCATGTAGCGAGTAAAGCAGAGGAACTTATTGAAGTTCTTGGAGTTATTTCCGCACTTTCCGACCAAGATATTGACCACAGAGTGACTGCAAATTTAGAAGAAGTAGTCCACCGCTTCTCTGGTACCAGGGTGCACCAGGCCCAACACACACTGGAACCGGGGCGTTTGGCGTATGACATACCGAGTGCAGTTCTGGAGCATCAAGTTCTTTGTGGATTACCCGCTGGCCAAAATGCAGCGATTTTCGGAGTGTCAAAGAGGACCATCAGGAGGCGCATGAAACAAAACGGTTTAAGGTATTTGGACTAAATTCATGATTTTTCAGTTTATGAATTGCCGGTCTCATCCACTCAGAAAGGATATTACGTTTAAGGTAACATTACTTGATGTTTTTGTTTGTGCAGAAAGACAGACCTCTATTCAGCTGTGAATGATGAGGAGTTAGACCGTATTGTGAGTGAAATTCACAGAAGACATCCAAACACTGGCTACAAGCTAATGCGTGGTCATCTGAATGCAAGAGGTGTGCGTGTTCCAAGTGAGTATAATAATATGGGCATTATTTACATTTATTTTGAATGCGGAGCTCCGCCCATTTGAAAGGTTAAGGAAGCCCGCTTGTGAAAAGACGTCGCCCCTGAGATGCAGAATGTATATTATAGAAGAGAAACACATTTCAGGACCGCTGACTTGTATCATCAGAACAGACATCTCCTGTGATTTTTAGCCTCCTATTTAATAGAGGTGGAACAATAACTGACAGTAATGTTCTCAGCATCCGGATGTGCCCCCACCCCCACTGTAAAGGGTATAATATAATCATAGAAAAGTGTGTGTCGTGTGTTCTGACGATACAAGTCAACAGTGTAAAGTTCGAGCATGTGGGATCTTTTATATATTAATAGAGGGACAATATCTGACACTACAGTACATTTTTGAGGCTGTGGTGGTTCTGTAACAGTTTACTGTCTAACACACATCATGTCTTTTACTATTTCCTCAAAATAAGTAGCTAGTGAGTGTGTGGTTATTCATTTTATTTTCCTCCCCTCACTCTCAAGACTGCAAGAGTCTTTACGCAGAGTCGATGCAGAGGGAGTCTACATGAGACATCTAAGGCTGCGTGTATTAAGACGACGGCAGTATTCTGTTCCTGGCCCAAACTCTTTGTGGCATATAGATGGCAACCATAAGCTCATCAGGTCAGTGATATTAGCAGATAAATAATGCATCTTTCTAGATGTTTCATTGGAATTGTTTTACAATAAAGTTGTTCTTTTTCATGTGTTTACAATTGGCTGACAGGTGGAGATTTGTTGTCCATGGTGGGGTGGATGGATTCAGTCGTTTAGTGGTCTACCTGACTGTGGCTGGCAATAATAGAGCTCATACGGTCTTACAGAGCTTTATCGCTGCTGTTGAGCAGTATGGGCTGCCATCAAGGGTACGGTCTGATAAAGGGGGAGAGAATACAGATGTGGCAGAATTCATGATCAGAAGCAGAGGTACCGACAGGAATTCACACATCACAGGCAGAAGTGTCCACAATCAGCGGTAAATAAAAATGTTTGGCAACTAGGCTCACACAACAAACATACCAGTTGAATGTATTTCTTCAGCATATGTCACGTAAATTAACAATTTGTCAATTTTATCCTAAACTCAGAATAGAGAGGATGTGGAGAGATGTTTATGAACATGCCCTGGACCTCTTCTATCAGATCTTCACTTCATTGGAGGATCAGGGAACACTGAATCCAGACAATGAAGTCCATCTTTTCGCACTGCACCGGATCTTCCTTCCACTAATTCAGCAAAGCCTCGACTCCTTCCGAGATGCTTGGAACTTTCATGGTCTGAGGACTGAAAGGAATCAGTCACCACAGCAACTCTGTAGAAGATACAGAGAGCAAGGACCTATGGAGGATCCTACTGAGGTTAAAGAATGATCAACTTTAAACACTTTAACTGTCTGTTTCCCCAAAGGAATTATGGGACAAAATATTGTGCTAAATGTGCTACTTTAAATGAAACAGGTTATAGTCTCTTCAAAGTCTCCTGAGCTTTCAAAGATCAACCTCTGCGCTGTAGTTTCTACAGTGCATACTATGCACAACTGTATTATTTTACAAAACTGAATTGAATAGGCAACATTTAATTTCTCACCGACTTGGTGACCAAAAATAACAATCTTAACTACCTTGTGTAATGACATGTCAAACTAGTTTTAAGTACAAGATTGATCATGCTTGTCCTCCATTCAGGTTCCTGAGGAGTATGGGATCGACTGGAACGGACCTCACAGTCTTCATGGAGGCACTGTGTCAGTCCCCGAGGTTCAGCTGGCCCGTGAGCTCTAAGATGAAGAGGTTGCCATTTTGCCAGCTCCAGGAGTTTCTGTAACCGATGCACTTAGATTATATGTAGAGACTGTGCAAGTTTTATCAAGAATCATAGCAGACTGATGTCCAACCCATGCTTTTATTTAGCGTGTTAGAACAAGCAAGGATAAACTGAAAAAGTTTGCTTTCCTTTTAAAAAAACTTCCTGTCTCATTGTCCACAGAATGAATAACATGAATGCTGTACTGTTTACATTGAAGGTGCAGAACTGTTTGGTTCAGTAAATGAAAAAATATGTAAAATAAAACAAAAGTCAACTACTGCACAATGTGTTAATGTTTTCAAAGACACTGAACTCGTGTCAATTGACCTGACCTACTGAACAGTGCATGCAATGACATCTGTCTGAAAAAACTCAAACAAGTCCAAATCCAGTCTGTGCACTATTTATGGCAGAGACAAGTGCTCTTTCAAAGTCCATGTAGGTTTTCAAATGAGCTGGCAGCTTTAGTGTTTGGGAGCATGTGGAGGATGTAGGAAGGGTTCCCCCAGAAATCTCCACTCTCAGTTCAGGAGGAAGCATCTCCCAGCCAACCCAGAATGTCAGCAGCTGGGCCAGGGTACCTGATGAAGCTAAAAGTCATAAAAAAAAAATTAAAAAAATGTATCCACGAGACATAGAAGCATTTGTAAAGAGAGCAATACATTAGCCAAATAAGGTGTTTATACCTGTTTCAATGAACATCCTTAGAAAGCCAGTGATGCGGCACGTGGACTGTAAGTCAAAGTCTTCTTCATCACTGTCCTCAGCTGGCCATGTGATTTTTTGTAGGAGCATCTTAAAGAACACAAAAATTGTAATTATTTTAAAGGGAGAACTTATTTTGGTGAAGGAATATGCAGATCACATTCTTGGTAAATGGAAAATACACACAACTCATCAAATGAAGTCACGAATATAACTAAATTACTGACTTACCTGGGGTGTGAACTGCATTTCAGCCATTCTGGGGAAAAGAAGTGGGACAACATCTGACCTAGATGTCAGCAGGGGCCATACCTTCACATCTTTCAGTCCCTTTCTCAACTGTTTAATTTGGCGCATGGTCCTCCCAATGACCTAAGAGACAGACCCGACCCATATTACAGCCCAAATCCTCAACTCAAATTTTACAAAAGTTGGCACAGTAGGGAATATGTTCATAAAAGCACAATAAAGTACTTTATAAAATCCATTCAAATTCTAATACAGAATATATCAACCCTTTACAAGACATTTACACATAAAATAATGTATGCCGCTATTTAGATGTGTGTTTTCCCGGGATGTCCCTTCATTTTGCAACAAATCACATTCTACCTGGATAACAAGTTAAAGATAGTGCTAGTTGTCCTGTCTACAGTCCCAGTTTGCCTGTGATTGAGAATATGGGGTGCTTCATGCACACTTGACAACACCGTTCTGCTTAAGACATAGCTAATGGATGAATGGGGAAATCCCACTTTCTAAATTTCAGCAACTGGTGTCTGTTGCTCGAATGTTTAAAAACTGTAAATGAAAGAAATTAACAGTGGTGAACTCTTGACTGTATCAGCTTTTCACAGTAGGTTATCAAAAAGCAAATTCACATAACCAGACGTGTGTTGTTAAGGTGCTCTCAATGTACTGTAGTGTGATTTTTTTTTTGTAAAGGATTACATTTTGTTTTTTATGATCTTTTTTCCTGTGTCAACATTTGTGAAATTGGGGTTTTCTTAAATATGCCACTGTCCTATCAACATTTGCAGGAGTGAGAAATGTTGTAGCAGTTAAACTGTATATACATTAAATGGTGGTTTTGAATAACTTTAACATGGCTATGGGCAAAGATTAAATATCATTAAGTATTCATAGCATGAATTTCACCACTAAAATTTGACCTTTTCCATCTCTGCCAGTGCTAACATAACAAGCCAGGGTTCACAACACTTATAATTATAACTATATCATTTCAATAACTACAGCAATGAATTCTGTCACTTAACCAGCAGAAACTCACTGCATGGAGTAGAAGTTTGTTATGAAGCCATCTCCGATTTGTTTTGGTGACTGCCGGAAGATCCCAAGACATGGAAAGATCTGAAACTGTGTCCTTCTGTTCCGGTGTAAGTTCTTCTTGTTCAAGCTAGAATCGAGACCATACAAGTTATTATATTTGCCCAAACAATAATTTTTGCAAGACAAAGTTTCTTTTATGATACATACCAGTTTTATGATACTCCTGATGTGCAGATCAGGGCAGTCTTCTGTAACAACAGTTGCCATTTCAGGGTCCCCATTGAACAGTACATGAATTACAGCAGGACTTAATCCTGTGACATGGGGACCGTCATGCAGAAAGCTGTGGGTCAACATCCTTCCTGCAACCTGGAAGAGGTTGCTTTCAATGAGTGCCTCTGATGCTGCTGGAACAAGATGGTCAGGTTCACCCTCAAATAGCAGTGTTCGGCCCATTCCTCCTGTAAAGTATCAAGAGAGCAGGGGATAAAGTCACAACAATTAACCACTTAAATACATTTTTAAAAGTGCATAATATTAACCTTCAAAATAGTAAGAGACTTACCAAGGTCTAGACTGAATCCAAACTGGAGTTTGGATATCACTGTTGTCATGAAGTAGCGCATCACTCCCTCTCCGACAGTAACATCACCTGAAATAAAATACTGATAATAACACAGTGGAAAAACAGTCGCTGACTAATACAGGTAACTGGATTAGGTAACATTTAATAAGCAAGAAAGGGATTCCATTCTCCCATTTAACAATTCCATATAAGATACTTGAGTGGTATAAACTTTACTGATACATTTATTTTACAAACTTTATTACTTACCAGCAAGAGTGCAATGAAGTGGACATGCCCATTCTTGCTGCTGTTTGTAGAATGAAAGAAGATCCCGTTCCCTGTCCTCTTCAGAGTCCCTCACATCCATCTTCATTCTAAGTGGTTTCCCTGTTTCATGTTCCTTTAGTAGCTCCTCTTTGAAAGCTTTGGCAGCTTGAGCTGGTTCTTTAATAAGCTTCCATTCTAAACAAACAACAACAATAAAGTTATCTATTTCAGAGAACATGTTGTGAGTTGGCATGTTACCTGCAGATACAGATATCCTCTGAGTTTACAGAAAAGGAGGAAAATTCTGTCCATGTCACTGACAAAACGTGAGACCCAACATCTTCAGAATCTGTCACAAAGCTGAGTTGACATAAAAACAGCATTCTGAACAAAATCTAAATACATTAACAGTTAGAATATATAACCTATAGCAACTCTATTGTGATGACACAAACCAGTGTCTGCTTCGTTGTAATCCAACTGCTCGTTGACCATCACTGCTGGTACTACTGCACCCTCAGCTGATGCTCCAGGCCTCACTGGACTGTCACTGACTGCAGCTGTCTCAGTATCATTTTGTTCACTTTGACCTCCCTCTTCTCTTTCTGATTCCTGCACCGGTGTCCTTGAAGTTAACAAAATTAAAATTATGGTCATACTCCCTTACTTGTGTGCACAACACTCTAAGAGAGACATTTTCCAAAAAAAAAAAAGAATATGCTACCCTTACATTGTTTTAGGAGGTACATACCCATTGCAGCTCACTCTGTGCAGCCTCATCTCCGAAAAGGGAACTTCCATCTTACAAGTGATGCAGGGGATGACTGGACCAGAGGGAGGACGTGAGCTCTCCTAACAACAAAAAAATGGCTTTTAATTAATGATTAAATGTCACCAGTAAGCTTTGTTTTGATTATGTATTAACCCTTGTGCTCCCCTTGGTACATTTTATGTACTTTTCAATTAAAAAAAAAAAAAAAAAAAAAAAAAAAAAAAAATCGATAATTTTGCCTGTGTTAATTGTAGTGAGACAAAACTCTCAAAGGTTTTCAGTTTTTTATCAAATTTTAAAATTCCAGTGCTCCATTCCATACTGTTTTATTGAGGCCTTTTTCTGTAGCATTTCTGACTATTGCTTGGCAATAGAACTCATGATATTCATGATGATTCATCTTTTGTGTTTTTATCATTTAAAATATGAGTTCATATTCCCAAAATGGCATTAAAGGGTTATTTTTTAATAAACTGACACTGCTCAAAAAATAATAATGCATTAAAAATCAATGTTGTTGTCCATTAATGACATATCCAAGGGTGTAATAATCCCCCCTAAAAAATTCCAGTGTGCACTTACTGTATAGAAAATATAATTTTGTGTTTTTATCATCAGGCATTAAAGGGTTAAAATTATTTAAGAAATACATGTACATTTGATAGTTATGATTAGGACTAAAGTTGGTCAAAAGATTTAATGTATTATAAATATATATTTTTACAACACTTTTTAGATTTTGGTTTTTGCACCAAAGGTATTACCTGTTCTTTTTATTTGAAGGGAGCACAAGTGTTAAACTAGGTACTAGGTAAATTTATCTAGTCCTACACAAGCTAAGGGTAGATCCTGCTGAAGTGGCCTTATGTAAATTGTAGCTTGTCCAATCATCGTCAATGGATCCTTCAGATGGCCAATTGTGTATCCAGTGCTGGGACACTGAATCAATGCCAGATGTCGACTGTGTGTAGATCCAACAATTTTTAAAAATTCGAAGCCTCCCCCTTCTTGGAGCTTTGAAAACACTTCCATCAATTTATTTGTTATGACCATGGGATCATTGTCATTCCCTGGAGAAAAAAATAAAAATAAATCATAACTCATATTGACTCACCTAAAACTAAGCAAATAAGCCTGTGATAACTAGGCATATTATTCACACTATGAAAAGCAATTAAGTTTGAGTCAAATATGAACATTTATATACATTTAACAATATTTATGACTATAAAAAGAAATGCCAAGTAGAACTGCAAATAATTTCAACGAGCCACAGGCAGTACAAACTTTTTTGGGTTTTGGTAAATGCCTAGTTTAGCACTGACCGGAAAATGTCACTTTTTGCTCTCCAAGTCCTGAAGAAAGAAGGTCCGCTCTAAGCAATACGCTTGGGACTACATTCGCCTTGTGGTCAGCCAAACAACAGACAGTGTGTGTGTAGCTTCTTTGGCTAATTTGGACTTGAGCTGGTCTTCTCGTCATATTCCTTCTGTATCCACCGTTATACGTCGCAAAGAGCCTTGCAACCTCGGCTGCAACAAAGATACAGATAAACGTCACAGCTCAATGCCTCAACTTCTATCTTGGGATGCTCAAGCCAGCTTGAGTATAAAACTAGTTTTATACTCAAGCTGGCTAGTTTTATACTCCACCATTAACAATGAACGTATTACACACGAAGCATAATGAGCCTACCGCCTCCAAAAACATTTTTGATTAGATCTAATTTAACCCACACCTTTGTCCCGAGTCATTCATTAGTGAGAAAGGGCACCGGCAGCTGCCGCGGCAGGTCAGTGGCCGCTGCCTCAGACACCGGCAGCGGTTGAGAGATTAATTAAGAAAACCTCGCAGATGAATGCAGAAATCACGTAATGGAAATGCTACTTCCAGCGCGTCAAATACAACACTGACGACTGTTTTATGAAATAAAAAATAAAAACAAATGTCGATAACAGCAACAGTTGCCTGGCAGCCTCACCGGGAAGTGCCACTACTAGCTGACGCTGCCACGAATCGAGCTAGCCCTTGCTGTGATTAGTAGCACACCCGGCTAACATGAAATTACTTAGCTTACCTTGGACAGGTGTACGCGATGAAGCGGCAGGGTTCTGCTGCGACTGAGCCGCCGGAGCCGGAGGAGTTTTGCTCAGAGCTTCTTCTATTAAATTAGCTGCTTTTCGCAGCAGCTCCGGGCAACTTTTAGACATTTTGTCCTGGCGGTCTCAACGTTTGGGGTTAGCAGGACCGACTTGGCGGTAAAGTTTAGTTTAATAGTTATCTAAACCAACGTAGAGGCGAACAGCGCCACCCAGTGTATTGGAAGTAGCTCTGCATCGATCCATTATCTGGAATTGATTTGTCTTGACTTGATGCGCAGGGTAACCAATCAGGCGTTAGGATCCGCCTACCAACTTTGATGGGCGAGTTTGACAGTTTGACAATTCATGAAGCACTGCAACAAAGGACCATGAAATGTAAATGTAAATCGTGAAATGTAAATGTAAATCGTGAAATGTAAATGTAAATCGTGAAATGTAAATATAAATATTGAAATAATTGTTATTTTAATTATTTAATGACACATTTAAGTAATTATTTAATGGTGTATTTATTTATTTCATTTTGGCACTTTTAGTCCTCCATAGTTTAACACCAGGGCATTCTGGATATCCCTGAGGACACCGGGTCCCTTTAAATTAGAAGCTACCCAAAAGTGACTCTTTGTGCACAGGTACAGAAATAAAAATATAAAAAAAAACATTGGCCAAGTCGAAGACGGAAAAACTGTGTCTGGAGTAGGGATGGGTATCGTTTGGGTTTTTTCTGATACCGGTGCTAAAACGATACTTTTAAAACGATACCAGTGCCTAAACGGTGCCTGAACCGATACTTTAAAAAAACAAACACACAAAACGATGATTGATGACATTAAAGAAAGGATTTTTTTTATTGCCAAGGCAATTTGTTTTCTTCAAATTGAACAATATATTAACTGTTTGAAGTATACTATAAATATAAATAAATACAAAACACTTGGCTTCAAACTACAGCTTCAAACTTTTTAACTTCAAACTATGAACAATATATTAACTGTTAACAACAGTTTACAGTATACTTAAATAAATATAAATAAACTTCAGCAATTCTTTTGCAGAAATATGAGCATATTTGCCTTGGCACCGAAAGGAAGCACCGAACGTATTTCAATCGACTCAGGCACCGAAAGGAAGCAGCGAACGTATTTCAGTCGGCTCAGGCACCGAAAGGAAGCACCGAACGTATTTCAGTCGGCTCAGGCACCGAAAGGAAGCACCAAACGTATTTCAGTCGGCTCAGGCACCGAAAGGAAGCAGCGAACGTATTTCAGTCGGCTCAGGCACCGAAAAGAAGCACCGAACGTATTTCAATCGGCTCAGGCACCGAAAGGAAGCACCAAAATTTGCGTTGCGTTTCGGTCCGCTAGGCACCGGCCCTATAGTAAGGTGATGCTTATGTTGGCAGTAACGTCCGTTTTAGCAATTTGTTTTCTTCAAATTGAACAATATATTAACTGTTTGAAGTATACTATAAATATAAATAAATACAAAACACTTGGCTTCAAACTACAGCTTCAAACTTTTTAACTTCAAACTATGAACAATATATTAACTGTTAACAGTTTACAGTATACTTAAATAAATATAAATAAACTTCAGCAATTCTTTTGCAGAAATATGAGCATATTTGCCTTGGCACCGAAAGGAAGCACCGAACGTATTTCAATCGACTCAGGCACCGAAGGGAAGCACCAAACGTATTTCAGTCGGCTCAGGCACCGAAAGGAAGCAGCGAACGTATTTCAGTCGGCTCAGGCACCGAAAGGAAGCACCGAACGTATTTCAGTCGGCTCAGGCACCGAAAGGAAGCACCGAACGTATTTCAGTCGGCTCAGGCACCGAAAGGAAGCAGCGAACGTATTTCAGTTGGCTCAGGCACCGAAAGGAAGCACCGAACGTATTTCAGTCGGCTCATGCACCGAAAGGAAGCAGCGAACGTTTTCAGTCGGCTCAGGCACCGAAAGGAAGCAGCGAACGTATTTCAGTCGGCTCAGGCACCGAAAAGAAGCACCGAACGTATTTCAATCGGCTCAGGCACCGAAAGGAAGCACCAAAATCTGCGTTGCGTTTCGGTCCGCTAGGCACCGGTCCTATAGTAAGGTGATGCTTATGTTGGCTGTAACGTCCGTTTTAGGCCACCAGTGGCATTATTTCAATCGGCTCAGGCACCGAAAGGAAGCACCGAACGTATTTCAATCGACTCAGGCACCGAAAGGAAGCACCGAACGTAGTTCAATCGACTCAGGCACCGAAAGGAAGCACCGGACGTATTTCAGTCGGCTCAGGCACCGAAAAGAAGCACCGAACGTATTTCAATCGGCTCAGGCACCGAAAGGAAGCACCAAAATCTGCGTTGCGTGAACCACCAAAGACCATAGAGAGGAAGGCACCTCAGACAGCTCAGCCATGTTTACAAATGGAACATTTAAAACCATGGTGTGTGTGTGTGTGTGTGTGTGTGTGTGTTTTTATCAAACATAAGTTGAGTTACTCTTTTACTGTTAACATTGATGTACATCATATTCTATTCTGTATACATATTACTGAAGTGAGTTAAGTCTTACTGTGCAGCCAGTCAGACATGTCCTTCCATCTCCAATAATGGGCCTCGTGCATAGGACACATGTGTGAACTCCCTCTTAAACAACTCAGATTGTGTGGGAGACAGAAACGGAGACAGCAGCAGCATTTTCTGTCCAATAAATGTCCATCATACATAATTTCTCTACCTACTAAAGTTATAGGGCAGTGATCAGACAGTAGAAATGAATGTTTGTCTGTGATGTTATGTAATATACAGGATAAGGGCTGCTTTGTGAACATTTCACTAATTGGTATGCCTCCTGAGCCAATCAAAAATGTAACATATTTACCTTTAATAGTTAACGTGTTGTGGTAACTTTCTAAAAACTAAATTTTTGTTCGAGTACATCTGGTATGTGGGTGTGAGTGGTGTTTGTATGGTTTCTAATGTGTGTATTGATGTACAAGTTTGTCATAGGCAGAATCTAAAGTTAACTCGCCCTCTGTGTTGTAATGTGTGTGCGTCGAATGGTCCATCACTGAGGTCCGCCCCGCCGCGCCTGCTCCTCCCCTCTTGACTGCTAATGTTGAGCCCTCCCACCAGTCCTGCCTCCATGGAGATTGTGGGCCGTCTCTTAGACAATGTCCAAGTTGCCACTTTTATGGCACACAAAGTTTTCAGCTGCTGTGCGTTTTCCAAAGTCAATTTTCCTCCTCGCCTGTCATGGCCTGATTACATTGTCAGCTGGGCATCCTCAAGTTTGCGCTGTCTTTGCTTGTTCTCTGTCGTTGTACTGCTTCTCAGCGTGTTCAGCATCTTGTAATATGGTTGCAGTCTTCCATATCACACAATTCTCTTTAGTGTGATGTTTTTCAGATTCATAGATGGCAGGAAAGCCTTCTTACAAATTTCTGTCGTATATTACATATTCCAGGTTGATTACGGCTGGTGTGAATGCCACAGATATTTTATGATAACACACAAAGGAGGTCATAGTTCTCTTGAATGCTGTGAAGTGCCTGTAGATTTTGATGAGTCTCGTCCTTCTTCATCCTTGGAGTGTTGAGTGGTGGGTTTGGCTGTAATGTTGTTTGTGCCAGGGGAGCATACAGCAGCGGCGTTGCGGAGACCAGATCAGGATCCACTCGACCATGTAAAACAAATTCAAAACAAAAACAAAAACAAAGTTCAGCAGTATATTTTCCTTTTCTATCAGTTGTATATGTCTTATTCAAATACATCTGTTTCTTTCTTTACCTCTTGGACATTACTTCATCTGTTTCTGCTTCGCCTTTTCCTCTCTGCTCCAGACACGGTTTGAGTTGATCCAATTTTTGTTGTAGGCTAAAGTTGCCTTTTCCAGGGAACCCCAATTGTATTCATTCTTCCAATTGTTAGGCCGTCTGATTATCTTTGTCCCACATGTATTTTATTATTGGAGGTGAGACCATGGCATCAGGCTGCTCAGGCTCATTCTATGACTTTTTATCATTTCCAAATGTTTCACCTTTATTTATTATTTTTATTTTTTCATATCATTCTCTTTTTTTCTCTTTTTTTTTCCAACTCTGTGTATAATTTCTGTATCAGATTGAGACTGAATAAACCTCCCGCAGGAAAACCATCTTCGTTTACTCATTTGTTTGGATGCCGGCAACTCACCCCATATTTGTTTTTCATGAACATGACATTGGGTCCATCAGGGCGGAGTAACCCTGGCACTATTCTAGCCCCCATATGCTAACCTTTTTCCTTATATGGGTCTAACACGCGTGTACTTCTTAAACACAGTCATCACCGTGAGTTTCAAGATTCGTTTTTGGCACAATCTGAATCAAAGCCGTTGCTCTAGACTCCCAGTCTAAGCCTTCTTTGTAGACGCAGCCGTCCTTACGGACTCTTAGTCTCTTTGGTCAAGCGACTTCAGCGCTTAACGCCCCAAGATGAAGCAGGCGCCAAACGCTCACCTCTGTTTCCCAGCCTAGGTCAAAGGACTTCAATGCTTAGTGTACCTCCCTCCAAGGTCTGCAACATGCAACACTAAACACTCATCCTTGTTTTCCAGTCCTCCTCTTCTCTAGACAACATTTACTTACAGACTTTCATCTCACAGGCCAAAGGACTGCAGTGCTCAACGTCTACCTCCTCGAAGGTCTGCAACATGCAACGCTAGACACTCATCCCTTCCTTGTTATCTATGGGTCAAAGGACTTCAGTGTTTAGCTCCAAATGCCAAACACTCACCCTTGTTTTCCAGCTACCCAATCGTCACTGCTCAGAAAAACGCTAAGATACGAGTTGCGCCAACGTCCACAATAAACCCCACAAAACAACATAAAAGAAACCCCAATGTGAACAATAACATATTTGATTTTCAGTCTCACGATATGGTCTTCCAGGATCAATTTCACTCATACGATTATTTTTAATAATTTCAGCGACTCACCAAATGAGAATTTGTAGTTATTTGGACTCAACGGGTCCTTCAGGATCGGATCCCAGTGAAGGCGATCAGGACAGGGATCGGGCCTCTCTCTTAATTTTGTCTGGAGGTACACCAGGTTGTCTTTTAAGTATTTATTCTCTGCGCAGAGAAGGTTCAATCATCACAACAGAATGCGTACAGTCTCAGTGAGGAAGAACCAAGAAAAAAGTGAACATGCTTTCTTTATACAGAATGAGCAAAGGTGGGGGCCGATGGCCAATGTTAGACATTTTGGTCTCAGACTTTTGGTCTCAGACTGATGGGAACTGTGAGGAATTTTAAGTTTTAAAGCATTCCTAGTGCTGGATATTATGAGTACATCCACATTACTTCGTTTTCGTTTGGAAACGCATATGTTTTGCTACGGTTACACTGAGCGTCCACACTACGCCGGCGTTTTGGAGCACCGTAAACGGAGGAGTTTAGATACGATCCCGAAGCCGGATAACTTTGGAAACTCCGGGTAGCGTATTCGTGTGGACGGACGGAAACGCATACGTTTGGAAACGATGACGTAACACCCGCGATCGACTACCAGGTTAACTGACAACTGATTACAGGCATTGCTGACCTTGTTGTCTTTACTAGGAGCTGTTGTCCAGTTAAAGTCTGCATGTCTGCGGAGGAAACAGCTGTTATTGTAGCGATCGGTGAGCGGCGAGAGAGAGAGAGAGAGAGAGAGAGAGAGAGAGAGAGAGAGAGAGACCCGCAGCGCTGTAACTAACGTTAAGTCTGAAAAATAAAACGTATTAAACTTTCCACGAACTGTATCTGTTTGAGTTTATAGAGGAAGATTTGAGAGAAGATCTTAAGTATCAAACACATACTTACGATCATTAAAGACTACTTTATTACTGTAGCACCCCGTTGCCACAGAGACCCGGTTCAAACACCGTGAAGGCATGTACAGGCAAGAGGCAGCATTGTTTATGAAAATAGCAAACTTTATTAGAACAATAACTATTTGCGTTAGTCAATGACAGCTGGTTTGGTGGGCAGGAGGAGTTCACAGACCATGTGCCAGGATAGGCACCACAAACAATTTAAAGAAAAAGAAAAGAAACAAAAGACCAAGGCAGTGTCCCACTAGCTAGGAAATAAATAAAACAAAAACAATTAATCACACAAAAACTGTCAACAAACCGAAAATAAACCAAAAAGAATTCCCAATTCTTTTCGGAAAGAACACCCAATTGTAGCTGTGGGGGGGATCCCCCCCCCCCCCCCCCCCCCCCACAGCTACAATTGGGTGTACGGCTCAGGAAGCTCTACAAAACACAAATACAACATTACACACTTCGTTACGCCCAACTCCTCCAACACCCAAAGACATAAAGAAAACCCATTCAACTATAAATACATACCTAAAACCAACCATCCCCCAAACACACGCCGTCCCCTCTGTACAGGATGCCTCCCAGACACTGAGCTCCCGACGCAACCCTACAATGCGCCCCACACTACGTCTCCGCTCGTTGCGAGAGAGAAAAACCTGTAAAAACCTGTTTCAACACCGCCACGCAAGTCTGCTGCAACTGCGCCACTCCTACAGGAGCCCCTCCCTTCTCCCTTAGATGGCTTACCGCAGACCTCGGCAGCCGGTGCGGGTCAGAATGAACCCCAGCAGTAGCACGCTTGGACCTTCAAAGTAGAGGTGATGGCGAAGGCCCAGGTGATGGCATTGGATGAGGTGACCTCCCACCTGCACTTACTTCCTCCTCGCCTATCAGGAGGGTAGCCCCCGTTGGATGGGGGGGAGACAGCTCTTCCAAGCCAACTGCCCCCTCTCTTTCCCCTTCCCCTTTTTCCTCCAAAACGCTCCCTTGCGCACCCGGGACATCAGCCCCAATGATCGCCAGCAGAGAGTCGTCCGAATCGGACTCTACATCAGGCAGTGAGGACTTAGCCACCCCCTGAACCCCCGGTTTCTGCACATCCATCTGGATGCTTGGACCACAAATACGCAACTCATTCCTGTGCAGGTTGCGTTGCGGTTTTGAAAAATCAATCGGGACAACTGAATACACAGGAAGGTCACCACCCAGCTGAGCTATAACTCGGTGAGGGGTGGAGAGCCATACATCCTGAATCTTATGCCTACCAGCAAACTGACGATGCCTTACATACACTAATTGGCCTGGCTGTAAAGGATGAACACCTACCGGCGTGCCTGCATACCTTTTGCGAGCTTCCGCTGCCTGCTCCATGTTCTTTCTGGCCTGAGCGTAGGCGCAGCCCAACCTCCTCTGATGTTCCTCAACCCACTCATGCACATTACCCTCAAAATCCTCCCTATCCTGTCCCAGCCAGACATCCAGCGGAACCACTGGAGCCCTCCCGAACATGAGGAAATACGGTGAGTAACCAGTACGTTGATGTTCAGTGGTATTATAAGCGTACACCAGCTCCGGAAGGTACTCAACCCACCTCCTTTTCTGCTCCGGGCGCAGGGTCCGCAGCAGATCATGCAGCGTCCTATTAAACCGCTCACACTGTCCATTCCCCTGGGCATGATATGGGGTTGTTGGACTTTTTTTCATCCCATAAAAACCACAGAGACACTGGACAACCTCAGCCTCAAAGCATTTCCACTGGTCAGAGTGCAATCTTGAAGGGACCCCATAGGGCTGAATCCAATATTTGACCAGGGTCTTTGCAACTGTTACCGCACGCTGATCCCTGGTTGGCACCGCAACCGTAAATTTGGAGAACACATCGGTAAAAACCAAGACATTCTCTCGTCCGTCTGACGACGATTCCAACACGATGAAGTCCATTGCAACTACCTCAAGTGGCCTAAAAGCAAACAAACTCCACCAACGCTGCAACCACCCTTGGCTGTGGTGCTTTAGAAACAATACACCGTTCACAAGTCTTACAAAAAGCCTCAACATCTGCGAACATTCCCGGCCAATAGCACCGACTTTGAACCAACTTGAATGTTCTTTCCACCCCTTGGTGCCCATGATCAGTGTGCATGCGAGCAAGCACCTCTCGGTGTAATACCGCTGGCAACAAAAGCTGCTTAATCGGTCCTTCCTTCTGATCACACAGCGTCCTGTACAACACCCCCCCCCGCTCCACAATCCTTCCCCACTGTCTCAAAAGTCCAATGGTTCTGTCATATTCCTGCAACCTCTCGTCCCTACAAGGTTTCACACCCCTCACCCAGTATGTTCGAAAAGACGATATTACAGAATCTACCTGCTGCAGACTAGCCAAGGCAGACATGTCAAATGAGTGAAAGCTAGACATAGAAGCTTGCTGGGGGCTGACACTAGTCTCCTGACACAGAGTTGTCCGATGGGATTTGGACAGAACACTAAATGTGTCCTGAAAACTTTGTGCCACCCTTTCCCCCTCTGTCCCCTTCTGCTCCGCATATTGCCTGGAGAGAGCATCCGCCCCCGCATTCTGACTACCCGGCCGATACACCAGCTGAAAATCAAACTGAGCAAGTTCAGACACCCATCGCTGTTCTACAGCTCCAAGCTTTGCGGTGTTCAAATGGCTTAGCAGGTTGTTATCGGTAAACACTGTGAACTTGTTCCCAATTAAATAGTCCTTAAATTTATCCGTAACCGCCCACTTCAACCCCAACAGCTCGAGTTTCATGGCGCTATAGTTCTCCATATTCCGCTCCGACGCCCGGAGGCCACGACTTGCGTATGCAACCGGCCGTCGCTGTCCCTCTCCCTCTTGTGACAAAACAGCCCCCAAACCTTGGTGGCTAGCGTCAATCTCCAGGAAGAAAGGCTTGTTAAAATCTGCATACCCCAACACGGGAGCGGAAATTAACTTTTGTTTTAATGCTTCAAAAGCATCTTCACAGGTTGCATCCCACATCCGGCCAAACACAGGGGTCGAAGAGGCTTTCCTCTCCCCTTTTTCTGACAGCTGTGTGGACAGAGCGTGGAGTGGGGCTGCCAACTTAGCAAAGTTTCTCACAAACCTCCTGTAGAAACTCGCGAAACCCAGGAACGATTTCAACTCCGCCACACTCTGTGGTCGACGCCACTCTGCAACCGCCCGGATCTTCCCTGGATCAGTAGCCACTCCAGTAGCTGATATGACATGTCCCAGGTAAACAACTTCTGACTGAAAGAATGAGCACTAACTCAACTTGACCTTGAGATTAAACTGCCCCAGCCGGGACAACACCAAATCTAGGCGCTCCAGGTGCTGCTCAATGGTAGACGAAAACACCACAATGTCATCCAGATACAGGAGAAGCGACTGGAACCTCTGGTCCCCCAAAATTCGTTCCATCAACCGCTGAAAGGTACTTGGCGCATTACAGAGCCCAAATGGCATCCATGTAAATTCATACCGGCCAAAAGGAGTGCAAAATGCAGTCTTACTACAATCTTTCTCAGCCACCCCCACTTGATGGTACCCACTCGCCAGGTCCAGGGTGGTAAACCACCTTGCCCCACTCAAAGCATCCAAGGACTCTTCGATATGTGGAAGAGGGAAAGCATCTCGGCGTGTTCTTGCATTAAGCTGCCTGTAATCCACACAAAGCCTTAGCGACCCATCCTTCTTCCTCACCATCACCAAGGGAGAGGAGTAGGGACTACTGCTTTCCCTGATAATGCCCTGCTGCAATAGCTGTGCTATATGCGTTTTGACTTCCTCATACTGACTTGGGGGTATACGCCGGTAGCGCTGCCTAACCGGGACGTCATCCAGGACTGGAATCTCATGCTCTATCACGTTCGCAAATCCTAAATCCATGTCTGACCTTGCGAAGACCCCAGAATGTTTACTCAGGAGCTGCCTCACTTTCCGTACCTGTTCAACAGTCAGTCCTGGAAATTCCTGTGCGGCTACCTCCGGGGGCAGCTGCTGCCACTCCACATCCCCACCAGTCCGTTCGCACAACAAGACTCGCTCTTCCTGCGGCCCTACTCGTTCAAATGCTACAGGGACAGTACCACCCGACACCACTTCCACCGAATGGATTGAGCCAAGACAGGTCTGAGATTCAATATTCGCATCCACATGCCCTACATTCACCACTGATACTGCAACCTGTCCATTCTCCACTAGAACTACTGCACTGGAAACGAGCAACTCCCCCGGGAGGCTCCCCTCCCCTGCCCCTAATGACTCTACACACACAAATGAGCCTGACAAAGCCTGCCCAGGTGGAACTGACACGGGTTCAAAACACATTGATCCAGCTGGAACGCGGAAAGGTACGGTGGAATAGGCAAAGCCTATAGGTGAAACAGCCTGCTCCCGCTGGCAAACCGAGAACGCCAAACCCCAAACTTCATCCGAACCAGACGCAGAATCCTGCTCTGCGTCTGATGCCGACTGCTCCATTTCATAAAACCGCTTAATTACGTTCATGCCCAATATGCAAGGAACAGCTATTTTCCGATGTAATGTCGCTGTGTCTGTAGGGTCCCGAACAACCAGAATGCCCCTCCCATTTGCAATCTTGCCCAAGGCACAGACATCCCTCTCGAAATACCCCAAGTAAGGAATGCCCATCCCATTAGCCGCCGACAGGGAAAGCCACTCACAGGTTTTAAGAGTTGGCCTAAAATGCTGCTCAAAAAATGTCTCTGTAATAGTTGACACGTTAGACCCAGTGTCTAGGAGGCATTTAACCTTCACACCACCCAACAAAATTTCCACAGTTGGACATCTGCCCACCAAACATTCATATTCCTCCTTTGAAACTTCCAAGTGTGAGCCCGACTGAACCTCACCTGTAGCTGGACTCATTACCATAGGGGGGGAGAGTTTCCCTGTTGCTCAGCTACATGGGCAAACCTGTCACGGGTGACCTCATGGCGCCCCGCCGAAGCTGCCCTTCTGTTTGGAGCCCCTACTCGACACTGTCGCGCCATGTGACCCGCGACCCGACATTTAAAACATATAGGCTGACCATCAGCGTCAAACCTTGGCTGCTCCCCATGTACCCCCGCCCGGCTAATCCCTAGACCGGATAAATCAGACACTTTCCGTGCCAAATCAAAAATCTGAGCCTGCTGTTGCTTCAGCGTGCTCTCAATCTGGACCTGCTGCTGCTTTAAAGTTTGCAGAATTTCCACCATCAGTGGGTCAGGTTCAGGGAGGGCAGCCGCAACAACTGCATTGGACTCCACAGCTCCTGCTCCTATCTCGCATGAGCTTATCACCCGACGACTCTGACCCGCTGGCCCCCCATCTTCCCACCTCAATGCCTCCTCGCGTAACTCAAAGAAAGGGATTTTAGTATTCTGCCGAATCACCTTCTTTAGCTCCCTACGTAGTGCTAGATCCCAAACATTCTCTGCAAATTGATCACGTAAAGCAAAGTCACTACGCCAGGCCTGCTTGATGTCACAATGATTAATATCATCAATAATAGCCATCAGCCCGTGCGAATATTCTCTGACAGATTCCCCTTCTCGCTGCCTCCGATCAAAGAATAGTTTTTGCAATCTGGTCAATAAATCAGGCTGCCCATATACTTCCTTCAAAATCTCCAGAATGCACCTAGGGTCTTTCCTCTCGCTCTGAGACCAATATCGTATCTCCTGTCTGCCTTCCCCACCCAAATGGTCATAAATGTACATAGCCTTTTCAGTATCCTCAAAATGACGGTAACCCAAAACCGCATTTATTTCATCAAACCACTCATAAAACTTAGCACAGGACCCCCCATTGAAAACCGGACATTTTTTTTCTTTTGATACATAAATGACACGCTCTCTAAGCCTGGGACCAGCATCACCCTCTACTGGGGATGGCTGTTGCAACTGTGTATTCAAGGAGTCATTAAGGTCCTTTAAGGGCGATATAGCTGCCTTGTCTGCCACCGCCCTCTTCTTCAGGGCCTGTAGCTCCTCTTGAAGATCTTCCATCTTCACAGTTCACCCGTCCACTCCAGCTGACGGCCCGGCTCTTCTAGCTGTGTAGACTTCGTGAGACCCACTGCCTTGGTCTAAAATCTATTGCCTTCCCACCAGTCCTGCCCCTCCAGCACTAGGCCCAACCAGACTGCCACTGCCTAACTTGACCCTACTCACAGCGCCAAACTGTAGCACCCCGTTGCCACAGAGACCCGGTTCAAACACCGTGAAGGCATGTACAGGCAAGAGGCAGCATTGTTTATGAAAATAGCAAACTTTATTAGAACAATAACTATTTGCGTTAGTCAATGACAGCTGGTTTGGTGGGCAGGAGGAGTTCACAGACCATGTGCCAGGATAGGCACCACAAACAATTTAAAGAAAAAGAAAAGAAACAAAAGACCAAGGCAGTGTCCCACTAGCTAGGAAATAAATAAAACAAAAACAATTAATCACACAAAAACTGTCAACAAACCGAAAATAAACCGAAAAGAAGCTACCTCACCCACCGGCTGTCCAGCAACCCAGCCACCCCCACTTGGATCCCCCCCCACAGCTACAATTGGGTGTACGGCTCAGGAAGCTCTACAAAACACAAATACAACATTACACACTTCGTTACGCCCAACTCCTCCAACACCCAAAGACATAAAGAAAACCCATTCAACTATAAATACATACCTGAAACCAACCATCCCCCAAACACACGCCGTCCCCTCTGTACAGGATGCCTCCCAGACACTGAGCTCCCGACGCAACCCTACAATGCGCCCCACACTACGTCTCCGCTCGTTGCGAGAGAGAAAGCGGACGGATTCCCGGCACACCCGCTCGTGGTGGCGGAGACAAAGAACGGGCTCTCGGCACACCGCTCGTGACTGCGGCGAGAAAGAGAAAAGAACACGATTTGCCAGCAGGTGCATCTTTTCACCTAATCATGGCCCATGCAACCCATAACCCGTCCGGCGGACCCAATCGTTTTCTCCCCGTCAGTTTCACTTGGTTACATTACTCTGGTTGCTTAGTTACAAAATACGACAATCTACTTCCTGTTTACATCAGCGCATGCCCAGTGAACGTGAAGAGTCACGTGATATTCGTTTCCAGGCGTGTAATATGGACGGAGATCACTTCAGAAACGATGGCTGAAACGCCGTGTGGACGGAGATCGTTTTCGTTTGAAAACTCCATTTCCAAACGAAAATGGAGTAATGTGGATGTAGCCTATGTGTCACAGTGTGTTTACTTAGGAAGTGTTAAACCAAGGAGTGTGGTCATTGAATGTATATTGAGTCTGTGAGGGGGGTTTGAGGAATGTCTTAGGAGCGGGGGAAGAGGGTAGTTGACAGAGGTGTCTGCCCAGGATAATGGGTCAGGATCCAAGGAGGAGCTCATTGGATTTCAGTCAATCGTGGAGCTGATCGATAGGTTGAGGAATGTAACTCTGGGGGGACAAAGGAGCTGTTTGTCCCCTGAAAGAATCAGACTTTTTTCGTACCATGGGGCAGATACATAAATGTCCTGTGGTGTGAACGAGGTCTCATATTTCTTGAAATATTTTACTATCAATAGTGTAATTTGGTTTGTGATTGTTTTGGCTTCTGTTAACGATATTAAATACTTTTGATTTTGACCTGGACCTGCTGACTCCTGCCCTGCTTGCTGATGGAACAAAGAGTGCAAAGGGGAGGGCAGCTGCTTCTTCTTGTCAGTGGCCTTCTTCTCTTCTATGGCCTTCTTCCCCTCTGTTTAAGAAATTTCTGAACAGTACAGAACAACATTCAAAAACAAACGGCCAGCAACCAAAACAAGCAGCCCAAAGGCCTTGGCATGGAACATTCTCATACAACACAGTTATCTATGTGAACAGGCAAGGGAGAATCCTTCTTCTGCACAACAGAGACACGGTGAAGTTCAACAAAGTCCAGAGCAAAATTACTTATGCATGAATACAATATACTGAGTAGAAATATATACTACGTAAAAAATTACCATTACAATTCTCATTCCTTCCTGCTCCTCTTTTCTCCCCAGATAAGTGCTGAGTTTACCTTTCCCAGACCAAAACTGAGGATTACCATGTACACGTCATCCACATCTACTTCTGTATGATTATTCTCAGAGGGGTCATGTCTAACCATTTTCAATATCCATAAGCCCCTCTTTCCATCTCTCCAAAACATACTCCCTTGTCCACCTCTTGCGTGGTGCTCTGTATATATACATGTACGTATGTCTATATACAGGTATATACGTACATGTATATATGTGAGTTGTATCCCAAACCGGACAGTTTTAGCTAACGTTCCAATACAATTTCTACTCTTTTCTGCTCCCTAATGTCTCCGTTGTGCTTCCTGATGTCTCCTTTCTACTCTTTTCTGCTTCTTGATGTCTTCTTTCTGTTCTTTTCTGCTTCTTTAAGTCTGCTTTCTACTCTTTTTATGCTTCTTGATGTCTTCTTTCTGTTCTTTTCTGCTTCTTTAAGTCTGCTTTCTACTCTTTTTCTGCTTCTTTATGTCTCCCTTTGCCTCTCTTCTCTTCCTTCTCTCTGTTCTCTATATTTTCAGGCAGGAACATAAACCACAAGAGAGAAGTTTGTGTCAAAAACATTACGTTTTGGTTAACCTTATATATAACCTAGCACTGTATTATATTGGAGGTTTATCTACATAAACAATATTTCTAATCATAAGAGCCACTGCTGGCTTTCAATAAATGTACTGTACATTTACTGAAAGCCAGCAGTGGATCTCGGCAGTCTCTCTCTCTCTCTCTCTTTCTCAAACACACACACACACACACACACACACACACACACACACACACACACACAGACACCAAAATTATTTGCATCATTTACATTTACATCATTGTCCATGAATATACTTTATGTAGCCTGGCTTATGATAAACAAGAAAAACACTTTATTTTACATATGTCTGCTGTTATATTTCAGAGCTAAAAATAAACAAACAGCTGCCTGCGCTGTGATTCTTTGACAACATTTCTGCCTCCCTCCCCTCGACTACAGATTATGTCACACATCAATGCTATATTTTCATTGGCTAGACAAAGTAGTGTAAATCTAGCTACAAACTACACTCATATGCTAACTCATATTAGCAGTACGGTGAAAATACAGAGACACTTTTCAGAGTAAAGAGCGTCGCCCGAGCGTCGCCCGAGCGTCGCCCGAGCGTCGCCCGAGCGTCCTTTCTGTTTTCTCTCATCAAAGTCACTTTCCTATAGTATTTAGACATGTAAACGTCCATATATATTCATGAAATTTGACATGTAGATTCTTTGATATGTATGAATTAATATTACTTACGTTTTGGATGGCGATCACCGAAGAAAATAACCGCAAAAAGACCGGAAAGTGCCAAAACGACGGAAGTGACGAATCAGGCCAATAGCGGCTAGTGCTGTACGAGACAGGCCGTGAACACCGGCTGAATATCTATTATCAGAATCATAACTGTATTTTAACTGCTACTGTGTAAAGGAAATACTGCTGTTAAAAAGAACCTTATTTGTTTAAAGTGTTTGCAAACCAAATGTTATTGCACTTTTGTTCATATAGCAGTACTTTTATAATTAAAGTGCGCAATACACTACTTTTGAATTCATTATTGAATTTTGCGCATAACAATGCTATTAATGGCAGAAAATCCTGCAATTAATCGCGATTAAAAATTTGAACCGTTGCCCAGCACAAGTTATTTTGTATTTCTCCTCTTTTGTTTACTTTTGATTTTCATCTTTATCTGCAAGTCATGGGAGCTTTTGGATCACTTCAAGTCACATTTGTGCATTTTCTTCCAGGTATCAGTTCCTTTTTTATGAGCTATAAACCTATAAATTGCAATTATCAGAGGGTGCAGCTCTATAATAAACAGACCCCAACCTCTCTGTGTTTCTTGTAAACCTGGTGATTGTTGTGTTTCAATGAAGAACTCCCGGAGGAACAAAGGACGTCTTGGGTCAACAGTTATAATAAAACGTGTTTAATAAAGTAAAAAAGCGTTGTGAATAGAGAGTACAAAATCTCAGCTGAGGATTCGCTGGCATCCGCAATCCACAGTCTGCTGAGCAGTTTTCCTGTCTCTTGCTCCACCCACGAACCCCGAGCAAAGTACAAACACAGGTATATATACACAAACAGAAAAGGTGCGATTTCATCCCATTGGAGCTCTTCTTGATGATAGGATAAAGTTGGTGCGGAAGGCAGTGTCCACGCCCCTGGGCACGTGACGTCTTCGGTGCGTTCAATGTAACTGTATATTTTGAGTTTCTCTCCGCCAATGAACGTGGCGGTACCATCAAGTATTACACTGCATGCATTTCTTTATTTATTACATAGTTTTAAATTCCTGATGGTACAATGGAGTATGTACTGAATGCATTTCTTTATTAATTACATAGTTTTAAATTCCTGATGGTACAATGGAGTATGTACTGAATGCATTTCTTTATTAATTACATAGTTTTAAATTCCTGATGGTACAATGGAGTATGTACTGAATGCATTTCTTTATTAATTACATAGTTTCAAAATCATAGCGGTACACTGTGTAGCATGAGTGGCTCCTGCCCCGTTTCTAGGCGGGGAAGTAGTTTGCACCTAACATGGTGGTAACTCCGTCGGCTGTGGCACCTGAGAGGATATACGTTCCTCTGATGTGGTGTCAGGACAATACCTCAGGCCTTTTATCTCACCCCGTTGCTAAATCGCTAGGATTCTGGATTAATTGAATTCCTGAAACTCTTTTTCGGCTAATGCCCTAGGCGTTCTCAGTAGGAAGCAACCCTAGCTACCAGTATGAATATTTATGTACTTCATCCGTACTTTACTATTGCCTATTGAGAACATTTTTTTTTTCCCCTCACCAATTTGATGACTAACACTGCCATTTGTCTTTTTCTCAGGGAACTTACCTTAAGCTCCTCTGATTGCTTCAGACGTCACTTCAGATCACACGGTTTACGGACAGGGAAGAAGGTTAAATTGTTTTAAAGAACCAGAATACTCTGTTTGGTTTCAGTCACTTACAAAATGGTAAGGACGTGATTTTATTAAAGTTTTTCACACAATAGTCACATACCACAATTTCAATTCAATGAAACAGTCTCTGTGCTACAATAACTAATTCTAACACTCCTACTGTAATGGGGTTTTCCTCTTCATCAGCTTTCTTTCTGATTTGCTATAAGGTATATCTAGTCTCTACCCTAGAAATCTCCCCCCTCTTCTTTCTTCTCTCTGCTCTGCTCTGCTGTCTACTTGTTTTGCAGGCTCTTCTCCGTCTGTGAGTTTTTCCTTTTTTTCCTTGTTGTCCTCTGATAGCAGAGAGGTCTTCTGGTCCACACTTCTCAGTGGATGAGACAGCAAAAAGGGTCTTCTTGTCCTCTTTTCTGAGGGGATAAGTCTAGTTGGGGGAAAAAGCCCAAACTCACAGATTCTCTGCTCCTTTTTATGCTGCTAAAAAGCTGGAACCTCCTTCAGGTTCATGCGTCACTCAAACACAAGTCCTCCTGCTTCTAAGTCAGACACAGAATGTAACTGGTTGTAACTGATTTGATCCTGTTCTGAAGAGGAAAGATTATATAAGTTTTAAATGACTATTTTATATACGGCGTATATGCAGTTTATATGGTTAATCACATCTATCAAAACAAATAAAACGAGTTATGGGTGTAATCACCTTTAGCAAAAAATAAAACAATATATATGTTTAATGGTTATAAAAAGCAAACAAGATATATGTTGTGAGGTTATAAAAAGCAAACAAGCTATATGTTGTGATGGTTATACTTTTATGCTTTCATACTTTTCTATGATCTTGTTACAACTGGTATTACACTGAATGCATTTTTTAATAGTATGATTAATGATATAAGTTTGTTTATAATATCCTTCAATCCCTCCTTTTATACCAATTTTGGTGTAAGCAATCACACGTGACCAAGTAATCAGGGAGGGGAGTGACAGTCGGTTCATCTAATACATCAGCTTCGTCAGATGAGTCTTCTATGTTAATGAGTTCAGCACCTAATAGTGGCATCATTAGGGGCTGGTTTTCCTGGGATAGTGCGGTGGCTATGAGTTTAGTAATAAGAGTCCTGATGCAGGGGATGCAGCAGCATCCACATAAGCTGAGTATGTTGGCCATAATGTAGACTGCTGTTATTACAGAAAGAAACAATTGTTTGTATTTACCAAACCATGAGTCCAATAAACCTGAGAAGGAGTCATCAATGCCACTGTTTTCTGCTAGTTCTTCACTGAGGGAAGTCAGTCCTGCTAATGCTCTAGTTACTGATCCGTCAGGGGCAGTGTTGTTGGGAATGAAGGTGCAGCACATAGAACCAAACATTTTACATACTCCGCCTTTCTCGGCCAGCAGCATGTCCAAAGCCATTCTATTTTGCAAAGCCATTAATGAGGTTTTATCTAATTGCTTTAACAAACCTTTGATTGCATCTCTGGTGTAATTGACAAATCTTTGCTGGTTGTAATATATGTAATTGATCTAATCGTGGTGGTGTTTGACTGTAATTTGAATCTGCTTAGGGCAGCTTTCCCTCTTACTTGTCCTTCCCACCATAAGAGTGGAAAAACTATGAGACGTGTAATAAACACAGTCCCTAACCAGAATCTCGTGAGGTAAAACCACACCTCTTTCTGATCCTTCTCCTCTCAGGATTCTCCATCCTAACTAAACTTTTTCTTCTAAATCTGTCAAATCTTTTAGAGTTTGTGGGAGTGATCTGGTCGGCGGATCTGCTGCTTGACAATGAGTCAAATGGTGCCACTTAGTTTTGGTGTGACCTCTTACCTGGAGGGCGTGTGAAGTCTTTGCAACGACTTCAAACGGCCCAATCCACCGCCGCTCAATCCACTTTCTTTTGTGAACTTTCAACCTTACCCAGTCACCTGGTTCCGCTGATGACATGTTCTCATCAGCTGGTGGCTGGTTGGCTCTTTAAATTTTCTGTCTGGACCTGGCATGGGTCTCCCTGTCATCAACTCATGAGGAGAGAGGAAAGTTTTCCCTCCTTGTGAGGATCTCATGGACATTAGTGCTAGAGGCAAGGCGTTTAAACAGGTAAGTTTGGTCCCGTGACATATCTTAACTATTTTAGACTTAATGGTCTGATTACCTCTCTCGACTATACCCTGTGACTGTGGGTGATAGACTGATCCATGTGAGTGTGTTATGCCTAGATGCTTCTCAACTCCTTGTAAGTGTCTGTTTGCAAAATGTGTGACATTGTCAGATCTGCTTTTCCCCCTCGATGGCACAGGTGATGATGGGTTCCATGCCTAGTGGTACGGTCACCCCTGTGCCTGGGTCCTCTGGGCCTCGTCAGTAATCTTCTTCCTGCCCCCAGGCGCTGACTGGCAGCTGAGGGGCATGGGGGATGTTGGGTCTTCTTCTTCCTCTGAACTGTCCTCTGTGGTATTGGTCCATCAGTCCTTCTTTTCTCCATTTGAGAATGTGCTTTCTTATTCTTCTCTCAGCCTTTTTCCTGTCTCGGGGTGCGGTGACATCATCGATCTTCTTGCATAGCACATCAATCCATGCAGAGGGGGTTGTAGGGGTAGTCATCTTGGGGTCTGACAATGTGCTTACAGATGTGCCCAGGGTGTGCTTGTGTGTGTGTGTGTGTGTGTGTGTGTGTGTGTGTGTGTGTGTGTGTGTGTGTGTGTGTAGGTGTGGTGCAAACAATAATCACAGGGCCTACTAAACTTTAGCTTAAAATGGAAAAATAGGAAAATGTGTTAAAACAATTACAAAAACGCTTAGAAATGGGAAAAAGGCAAAATGCTTAGAAATGTGTTTAAAATAATGCTAAAAATGTAGACAGGAAAAACACCAATCTTAAAATGAATCACAGAGCGTATATACATTTTTAATCACAGAGCGTAATAAATGTATGCTTAAAATGACACAATAGGACAATATGCCAAACAAATGTTAATAAAAACACTGGCGGGGAAATAATGACAGAGCTTAATAACCTTTTGCTTAAATGAAACAGTATTTATCTTGGTTAAACTCTCGGTCAATGCTTCACTCCTCCACCAGATGTCAGTATTTTTGCAAATTTATTTTACCCAACTACGTGTCTTGTATTCCCCACCCCTAATCAATGGCTGACTCTTTGTTCTTAGAAGATTCGAGGGAAATTCAAAACTAGGCCTCACTACTCTTTTCTCAGACCATGTGCTCCTTTGTCCTCACAGGCTCTGGCATCAAGAAGCTAGGCCACAATCAACAATTCTAAAACCCGCTTCACTCTTTTCTACTTTCTAAGTGCTTTTACAATTGTAACAACATACAACACTCACAACAACACACTTGTAACGTTTTCACTGTTCTTTTCTGTATTGTAAATGTTTTCCGATAATTTAGTTGTCTAGCTGCCTTAGCGTCGTACCTCCCAATGTAATTAATGATGACGCTCTGCCGCATCTCAGGCCTCTTTTTCTGCACTTTAAATTTATTCCGATTCACTAGCAAGAACCACACCATCAACTAGAAGCATTTAACAGATTTATTGAAGGTAAAACGTGATCGAGATGCGAGGCTTGAGCGTCGTGTAGCTTGTTCCGTTAGCCGAATGAGTTGTGGGGAAGCTACGATAGGGAATCCGCCGTAGCACCCGGGCACGGTGAACCCCCATGGACCATACGGAAAGGAAAGGAAAGGAGAGGAGGGAAAGAAAGAAGAAAAAAAAAAAACAGGGAGGGAGGGAGGGATACCGAATACAAGAGGGGTTGAGGAGTGGTCCTGCTCCCGAAATTACGATAATTTTATCTCCAATTCACTAGCAAGGCAAGGCAAGGCAAGTTTATTTGTATAGCACATTTCAACAACAAGGCAATTCAAAGTGCTTCACATAAAACCATTAAAAGCATCAAAACATAATGCAAAAGAAAAGGAGATTTAAAAACAATTAAGAACATTCATTGAAACATTAAAAACAGTCATTAAAACACTAAAAAGCTAAAAACAGAATAATAGTTGCAGTGCAGTTTAAGAAATAAAATACTGTAGTAGTAAAATACAGAAATTGATTAATATCCTTGAATCTGGTTCAATCAAAGGCAGCAGCAAACATAAAAGTCTTCAATCCTGATTTAAAAGAGCTGAGGGTCTCAGCAGACCTGCAGCTTCCCGGGACTTTGTTCCAGATATGTGGAGCAGAAAAACTGAACGCTGCTTCTGCATGTTTAGTTCTGACTCTGGGAACATAAAGTAGACTGGTCCCAGACGACCTAAGGGGTCGGGATGGTTCATAAGGTAGCAGCAGATCAGAGATGTATTTTGGCCCTAAACCATTCAGTGCTTTATAAACCAACAGCAGGATTTTAAAGTCAATTATTTGTTGGACAGGAAGCCAGTGCAAAGACCTCAGAACTGGAATGATGTGATCTACTTTCTTGGTCTTAGTGAGGACTCGAGCTGCAGTGTTCTGAATCAGCTGCAGCTTTCTGATTGACTTTTTACAGAGACCTGTAAACACACCGTTACAGTAGTCTACTGAAGATAAATGTATGGACAAGTTTTTCCAAATCCTGTTGAGACATAAGTCCTCTAATCCTTGATATATTCTTCAGGTGATAGTAGGCTGATTTTGTAATTGTCTTAATATGGCTGTTCAGGTTGAGGTCTGAATCCATAACTACACCTAGATTTCTGGCTTGGTTTGTGGTTGATTGAAGCTGAGCGGTGACTTTCAATCATTTGTCCTTGGTACCAAAAACAATTACTTCCAGCAAGGACCACACCATCAACTGGAAGCGTTTAACAGATTAATGAAGGTAAACGTGATCGAGATGCGAGGCTTGAGCGTCGTGTAGCTCATCCCGTTAGCCGAATGAGTTGTGGGGGAGCTACGATAGGGAATCCGCCGTAGCACCCGGGCACGGCGAACCCCTAAAACCCCATGTTACTTGAAATTAGATTGACCCGAGTACAGGTCATTACGATGTGGGCGAACATCATTAATCAAAGTGATGGAATGAGGGGAACTCTGAACATCTGAGGCAAGAGAAAAAGCGGGCAAGAATGTAGCTTCAGTTATGGAATGGGTTAGATAGTCGGCTCGGGTTACCGCATAAGAGTTTAGAAAAGAATCCCATTTCACGTAACTAATCACGGAATGGGCCGAGGTAACGAAAACAGGTCATTGAATTGAAATTGAACGACAAGACTATTATAATGTACTGGTTGCGTCGAGGAAGTAGTGGAAACTCTTTCAAAGCTGACCTTGTGAACAAAAGGTTGAGGGAGATAGGCTATCGACGATTGAGTTCTGCTGGTTGATGATTGTCAAAATCGAGGTAGGATTTATGAGTTTAACGACGGTGTTGAATATGACAAAACCGATGTTAGACAGGTGTCTGCGAGAGGGCAGATCTTCTAAACTTCTGGAATGAGAAACGAAAAATCAATCGCGTTGCAGTGGCAACATGACATGACGTGAGCTGCATCGAGAATGCACTGGTAAGTATGAGTAGTAGTAGGACCCTTGGCGGATGGGTGTTGCGACGTCCTTTGATGATTGGGTAAACGATTGCTAGGTTGTCAGGAGATAAGAGATGGACTTGCTGGGCCATTCGTAGCCCCACGGAATGCCTGCAGCTAATATTGGGTAGATTTCATGGAGTGAAGGGAAAACGAGTTGGCATTTGCCTGCGAGGTCCAAGGGCTGATCTACGGCAAAACATCTTCTGTCATGTAAACCCCCAAAAACGGGCATTGGACCAATTGTGTGGGTCCGTCGCTGGAAGTAAACAGTGGGGTGCGCTGGCGTCACTGCCAGGTGTCTCAGCTAAGGCAATGTGCTGTGGTTGCTGGAAGTAGGTGACGGTGGGCACTGGCATACCGGTGCCTCGGCTAAGGCAACTTGCTGTGGTTGCTGGAAGTAGGTGGCAGTGGGCGCTGGCATCCCGGTGCCTCAGCTAAGGCAACTTGCTGTGGTTGCTGGAAGTAGGTGGCAGTGGGCGCTGGCATCCCGGTGCCAGTTGCCTTGGCTAAGGCAACTTGCTGTGGTTGCTGAGAATAGGTAGCGGTGGGCGCTGGCATCCTGGTGCCAGGTGCCTTGGCTAAGGCAACTTGCTGTGGTCGTTGAAAGTAAACATATATACATATACATATATATATATACATATATATATATATATATATATATATACACATATATATATACATACATATATATATACACATATATATATACACATATATATATATATGTATATATATATATATATACACATATATATATATATATGTATATATATATATGTGTATATATATATATGTATATATATATATATATATATATGTATGTATATATATATATGTATATATATATGTATATATATATGTGTATATATATATATGTATATATATATGTATATGTATATATATATATATATATATATATATATATATATATTTTTTTTTATTTGTCTTATTTTAACTGTGCTACATAGTTCTTCTACGTGACACATGTTTGAACAAAACAGGCTCCAAAGACGTTTATGTGTTTTTTTTTACCAACTTTATTATTTCAAAGGAAGAGCAACATGCTCTCTTCCTGTTTCAACACAAACAACACGCGACGTTTCAAACTCGAGTGGACTCGTTTTCTCAAAAGACTCTCCAACGTGGAATCCGGTATGTTTTGACCAAAGACTGTAAATGAGAAGGTTTGACAATGTAATGCAAAACTAATCAAGGCGGCATTCACGAGGACAGCTACGTGTTATCTGCCTATTTACAACAGCTGCCGTAACTACGACAACAACAGACGCATTCGGCTGAAGGTCGCCAGTGAACAGGGTCCCTAGTTAAACCGTAACACCCGTCATCATACACTGACGGGAGGGCAACAGTAGCATAATAATTGTTATATACGTCTTTACAAATGATGGCCACTGACCTAATATACGTATATTAAACATACATCCAACGTGGCATTGCATTGTGGGATATGAGTGGACAGAACGTGTGAATATGTCAGAGAATAACTGTCAACGTTTATGGGGTCTAATCAGTCTTTTGTTGAAAGATCGTAGGAAAGTATAAAAGTATAACTGTTGTAACCTTTTTGAATCAACGTATAACCATTGAACCTATAAACCTTTTTCATTTTTGATAGAAGTGATTAAACCTATAACTTGCTTTACTTTTTGATAGATATGATTAAACATATAAACTGCATATATGCCTTATATAAAGTAGTTACTCTAAATTTATACACTACTTCCTCGTCTGAACAGGATCAAACCAGTTACCTTCTGTGTCTGACTTAGAGAGAGGAGGCTTCATGTGAGTCTAAGCCTGAAGGAGGTGCCAGCTTTTTAGCAGCATAAAAAGGAGCAGAGAATCTGTGAGTTTGGGCTTTTTCCCCCCAACTAGAGTTACGGGGCTTATCCCCCTTAGAATAGAGGACAAGACCCTTCTACTGTCTTACCCCCTCAGAAGTGGGGGCAGAAGACACTTATGCTATCTTACCCACTTAGAAAAAAAAGAAGAAAAAACTCACAGACAGAGCAAACGGAGAGAGCCTGTAAAACTCCAGCAAAGACATGCAGAGACAACAGAGCAGAGAGAAGAGAAAGGGGGAGATTTCTAGGATAGAGACTAGATATAACCTCATAGCAAAATCAGTGAAAACTGTTAAAGAGGCGAACTCCTTATAGTAGGAGTGTTAGAATTAGTTAGTATTTGTAGCACTATGACTGTTTCATTGAATTGAAATTGTTGTGTGTGATTTTTGTGTGAAAAACTTAAATTAAAATACAGCCTTACATTTTGTAAGTGTCTGAAGCAAACAAAGTATTCTGGTCCTTTAAAACAATTTAACCCTCTTCCCCTGTCTGTTGATGGTGTGATCAGAAGTGACGACTGAAGCATGCAGAGGAGCTTAAGGTAAGTACCCTGAATGAAGACTTGGCAGTGTTAGTCATAAAATGGTGAGAATGTTCATAATAGGCAATAGTGAAGTATAGACGAAGTACATAACTATTACATACAGGGTGCTAGGGTTGCATCCCATTGAGAATGCCTAGGGCTTTAGCCGTAAAAGCCTTTCAAGAAGACAATTAATCCGAAATCCTAACGATTTAGCTACAGGGTGAGATAAAAGGCCGAAGGTTTTGTTACGACATTTTAAAAAGGAACGTATATCCTAGCAGGTGGGACAGCCGACGGAGTTACCACCGTGTTGGGTGCGAACTACTTCCCCGCCTAGAAACGGGGCAGGAGACGCTTCACGCTACAATATTAATGAATGCACATACAATACAAATGTATTTTGGGATTTATAAATGTATGAGTCTCCACAAAAATGTTTCTCAATGCACTGATAACATCCCTGATAACAACACCTTCATCAAAAGGTTGTTTGTTGATTTCAGCTCAGCCTTCAACACAATCTCCCTCATGAAACAGATTGGTACATTACATTACATTACAGTCATTTAGCAGACGCTTTTATCCAAAGCGACTTACAATAAGTGCATTCAACATTGGTAATCAAAAGAACTACTAGTCACCAGAAGTCATAAGTACATTTCCTTTTCCAAACAAGCATCTAAGAGCATGAAGCAGAGCATAACTCAGAGCCAAAGTACAGTGCAGAAACAAGAAAAACAGTTAGTGCAATAAGTAATACGAATACAATAAGTGCAACAAGCTAGTATGAATACAATAAGTGCTAAGTGGAAGGCTCAGGGTAGCACCTCCTGAAGAGGTGGGTTTTCAGCCTGCGGCGAAAGATGGGCAGCGACTCCGCTGTCCTGACGTCAGTGGGAAGTTCATTCCACCACTGTGGGGCCAGGACAGAAAACAGCCGTGACCGGGTCGATCGGCCACCAGGACCTCTGAGCGACGGGGCAACCAATCGCCCCGAGGCAGCAGAGCGAAGTGGTCGGGAGGGGGTGTAAGGCTTGACCATGGCCTGGAGATAGGAAGGAGCTGTTCCTTTCACTGCCCTGTAGGCTAGCACCAGAGTCTTAAACTGGATGCGAGCTCTTACAGGTAGCCAGTGTAGAGAACGGAGAAAGAAAGTTGTGTGGGAGAACTTGGGGCGATTGTTAAATTTAGCACTCTGGGCTTGAGTACCTCCCTCTGTAACTGGTTATTAGACTTCCTCACAAACAGACCCTAGCACCTCCTCCCCTCTAGTGTTGAGCACTGGAGCCCCCCCTCTGTTCATGTTGTACCCCCACGACTGCTTGCCTTAACTCATCCTCCACCCTCCATATATAATATAGGTTTTTCTTGTTTTCTTTTATGTTGTTGCAAATTGGGAATAAAACCCTGTCATACAATGACAAGGTTACAAGGTTTTTATTTGTCGCTCCATTCACAAATGCATTTTTTGCAACAGGGACCTATCTGTAGCTAATCAGATGTCTCATCCATTTTCAACCAATCACATGAGCGTGCCCCCACAAAGGTATACTCTTACTTCATACTCAAAAAATTCAGACTTGTGCGCCCCAGACAAGTGTTGAAACAACGAAACGTGGCCAGATAAGTCTGTAAGGACCCCCAAACATAACTATTAATTTGAATCATTACTTTTTATTTTATAGACTGTATAAAGCATTAGCATAGTCTCCGTGACATCACCCATGGGTGTCTGAAGAGCCAAACTTAATATAGAAGCAATTATCAGTATGAGCCTCCGCACCGCATCATGCTATTTACACAGTGATGGACAGAATATTAGAAACGCCGCTGTTCTTTTTTCGTTTCATTTCAAAAGCTCTCAGCCGACACTGATGTATGCTGCTGTGTCTTGTTGCAGACTGAAGACGACTGTGAAGTAGTCACTGCCCTCCAGTGGTGACAGTGATGAACTACAATGTCACTCAAAAGAAATATCTCTGGGAAAACATGTGCAGATGTATCATGAATGCTCTAAAATGCTGGAAAAAATAGTGATGTATCTATATAGTCTATATGCTTTTGGTGCATTTGCATTGTGAATATATAGATCCTAAACGGAAGATGCAAATGACAATTTTTATTATAATTAATCTATTTTTAGTTTTGTATATGCAGTCTGTATATAAAAGATATTAAACTAGTGAAACAGCAGCAGATGTTACTTTTTTTCTCAACAAATTACTTTGCATTATACAGAATAATTTCTGTATATGCTATAGCTATGACCATATAAATAAATGATTCAGAAGAAAACAACACCAGCAGTTGTAAGGGACAACAGTTTATTGTAACCCTACAAAAGACAGGGTGAGAAAAAAAAATACAAAACTAAAATAAAGTTATAGAAATGAAAAAAAAAAGTCTCCAACTATGCATCACACACGGACCACAGTTCAATTATTCATGTTTTTTAATATAACATCTTGTTGTAATGCTGTGTGTACATACAAAATATAGCAAACTAAATAAGGCAAATAAATAGAGGTACAATTTACAGGAAAATGGAACATTCCTCAATGTTTGAATCGTTTTTTTTTCTTTTTAATCTTATCTCAAACATCAAGAATGGTGTACAAAATGCTTCTTTTTTTTATCCAACTGTACATCTTTTCGGTGGAGGATACTTTTTTTTTCCAACCATAAAAATACCGACTCCTCTCACTTACACTTGAAACCGGGTGCAACTTCTACAAATTATCGTGCAACAGGTGTGTTCCGTACTGCAAGTCGACACATCACACGTTCTGCACACTTCTTCAGGCGTGCAGGTCCACGCCAAGTGCATGATGTGACAGAAATGTGGCGGCTAAAAATCCCCCCCTTTTTTTGACAGAAGAGTCCCCTCTTTGTGTCCATGTCCCCACCAATCCCATCTTTGCCATCCATCACCTGCCCCGTTTCCCCTTTTTCTTCTTCACACCATGTTTTTTTTTTTTTTGCACCACTCGTTTCATTGCACCCATCTCATTTCTAGAGGGGGGGGGGGGGGGGGGGGTCAAAACCCTCGCAATGGCGCCGCAAATGGAAATGTCCCATAATAAAAGTGCATTGAACAAGCTACTAATTTCATTCCTCTGATTTCCACCTGTACACTCCGCAATCAGCCAGTCAATGGCCGAAATAAACATCCAAACATGTAACAACATAAACGTGTGATAATACTGACAATGTCGCAACGCCCCTCAGTAAATAGTCTGCACTACAATACGGGGTCAAAGCTCTGGATTAAGAGTTTTAAATGGTCTGCCAAAGTCTCGTACGCTAACTCTGATTAATTGGAACGACAAGGGGAGGTTAGGAAATCCAATAGCTCAAATATACATGAGATGCTGGTTAAAGAATAGGCAATCATACGTCATTTCCCCCACAGGGCTGTGTGGGAGTTTGAATAGATTTGGTTTAATCTCTAAAGTTTCACGTTGTCTCTTCAACCTCACTTCAGCTTCTCTCTGCTTCCGTTTGAGGACAAATGAAAGAACTACACCCCAGGTATAGGATGAGGTTCCTCTGTGAAGTGACCCATTGTGGATTAATTAACGGTTTAGGCAAAAAGGAATTTTCTCTGTACAGGTAGAAGGTCAACCCTCTCTGATCACAATGAAGTACACCTATTAGGGGTCGAGAGTCACATTGTGACTATCTGAAGCCACAAGATGGCGCCAGATAGATATTTCACTTGTGAACACGGCACGTTTTCTTTTGGGAGAGCCACACTGAAAACACGATAAAAAGGAATGGTACATGTGTGAAAACAGAACAGAAACGCCAGAGGGAACAAAGACAAACTGGGACAGCCATCATCACTGCAGTAATCACATACAGTAGTGGGTGTTGAGTGACGGGTTCATCTGTTCGGAAACACTGTAAATTAAATATAAAATGACGATAAGTAATCCAACACCGGAAATGTCTTTTTTCTTGTGTTTTGCAACACTGCTGTAAACCCATTGAGCGCTCATTGAGCCACGTGCATAATATAACTCCTCTGTGTTGATCTGTGACTGTTACCGTGAGAACAACCACCTCACTCTCCTCCCTTACAAACTGAAGGAGGGGGCTGAGGCGATAACCCTTTGGCCTTTCAAACTCAAACCCATGTTGGTGATGGCAAACGCCAAAACACGAAGCCTTAGCTAAAACATGCCCGACAGGAAGATTAAACAGAGGATCTGTCCAGTTCTTAATTTGCTCTGAAAAGTCTCCTCTTCCTACCGTGTTGCTGGCGAGCTCACACGTCTATGCTGTACTAAAGTAACCA